>NC_086379.1:1780371-2080371 GCF_036588685.1 Mytilus trossulus | reverse complement strand
TTTATCAATAAAATGAATGGCATCTGGTGTTGAGCTATTTTTGTTAGCTCGGATTTTAGCTGTATAAAATGAGAGGGCTCTCAAAACTAAATGATGATCACGAAAATAAAAAGAGTGGGGCGAGTTGCTAAATATGTGGGCCGATTTGGTGTGGCTTCCATGCAAGCGTTGAACTGACAAAGAAAACCAAGAACGAGGCTGAATAAATTTTGACGAGAAAGAACATGCAAGAAACAAAATAGGATCAATTTTGTATAATTTACATACATAAGTCGAAACTCAAACGACAAAAATGAGTTACTCTCGTCCTCCACCCAACACAGAACGAATGTCATCTCTTAAAGTTGACAATCTCACATTCAGAACAACACCAGAAGATCTGAGACGCGCCTTTGAAAAGTACGGCGAGGTTGGAGACATTTATATTCCCCGAGATCGTTTCACTAGGAAAAGCAGAGGTTTTGCATTTGTTAGGTTGGTTTATTATACTTGTCAAGGTAACGTGTCATAAGTATTTGTGGCAACAACCATTTATATATGAAATGATCAGATACTTGATAAACATGCTACAAAAAACAGTACACCATGTACACATGGTACAGGTATCCTACCGTAGTCTAAGATCGATCATCTTGTCAGTTCGTTAGGTATTTGTGTTTGTACTTAACACACGGGGAAACTCAGCATTGATGTCACTACGGTACTTCTGGCGTAGAAAAACAGTGCAAAATACGTTTTTTCTGCACTTTTGAATAAAAAAACATTTCTAAAGGTAAGTTTTCAATGTTGTTCTCAATTATTGCCAAAAAATGCCAATTTTCTAATGCCTGTTTCAATCCCAACTTCCCAATATTTAAAAACATTCTAGGACTTCACAAAATCCCATTTCCGCCCTCCATTGCTTTGTGTACATTCCATTCAGCGTCATCAATCTTGTGGCAGGCAATACAGGTCAAGCAAATCGTATTTTTAGGAATTTAAAAAATGACATGCTCACTACCTCTTTCTCGATTTTCCCGCGAAAAAAGCCAAACCAAAATGAAAGGAAAACTATAAGAAAAAACGATGTCCATGCCATAATTTTGAACAGGCATATAGAGTTGGTTAATAAGAAACAATTTACATTTATTTTTCATAGAATTTTCTTTTTATTCATTTAATCATTATAAAAAGATCGATATTCTGACCATCATGACTGTAGGTAAATATTCATGAAAAATTCCCTTGATGTCAAAAGGGATGGCATAAAAAGAGTTTTCCTGTTGAATAAAACCCAGAACTATTGCAAACTATTTTGAAGCAATATATCCCAGAAAGAAATAACATAATTGCCGTAGACTTAAAAATCCCCTAATTGACAGTAGAGCAATTTGATTGGATATAACGAATTGACATCACGTGATTTTGACGCCATTGAAATTTTAATGTAAACAAACAAGGTTAGAAGGTTCTGTACGGAACATCATCGTACATTTAGTTGCTGACAAACAATTACGAGTTATCAAGCTTGCCAATGCATGGTTATAAAAAATTAAAGCTAGGTCTACAGAAAAAATAAGAAAAAAATAGCCTTAGTATAACGACTTATCATTACACCTGGATATCAGGTCCGTTTGCGCCCAATACACTTTCGCAGCCTACACATTTGCACCCAAGGTCTGTTCGCACTCTCCACGTTCGCACCCAATTTTAATTCAAATTCCAGTTGAATAATTGGAAAACGTGATTGTTGTTTTAAGGCAGTGTCTGTGCGTACCTGCATGTGGGTACGTATAGCCAAATTGCCTTTTTAGGCTGCGCATACCCACATAAGGTTTTATGATAAAATGCCTCTGGATTGGGAATGAAATGTAATATATATGGAATTTGTTGCAATTAATGAATTAATTGATTTAACCCTTCTGCCGATGAGTCACGGTTTACCAGGATTCACACTTCAGACAGCTGACGATGAGTCCTGTCATGTTTTACCGGGATGGGAATACCTCTTTTTATGTTGCCCGCTCAAAAAAGTGCAAACATGAGTTATCTTTCTTTGATTAAAAACCCAGATGAAAGTGTAAACATGGCGGTTTTGTTTGTTAAAAACCATGTCAAAATCAGAGGAAATTTACGGAATTTACGAGAATTTGAAATGAGGGAACATTTTTTTTGAAAGAATATGGAAGAATTGAAGCCAAATTAGTTTACTTTTTTTACTTTAAAACGTTGTTTTACATGTATGTTCAAAACGCTTGGAATTGACATCGTTCAATGTGAGGAATTTGTAGAGCCTCATAAAATTCAAAATTTTGCTGCTTTGGGTTAAAAAATTACGATTTGGGGTTAAAAAGCAGAATTTTGAGAATATCACCCAAAATATGCCGAAAATTGGAAAATTTGAATATTTTATCAAGAAAAAATTATCAAAACATGAACAAAACTGTGAACATGGTGTTAGTGAATGAAATAAATACACTAAGGCCACACCAATTTGATTCCTTGTTCGACGGACCCGCCCGCACCTATTTTTTTCAAAACAGATTTTTTTAATTTTTTTTATATTCCCGCTTCCCGCATCCGGAAATGTAATCATGTCCATTTCCCGCACCGTTTTTTTGTGTGAATATTATAGAAAGATATCAACATTTGTTTTTAAAATCACAGTCTAACCTGTTTATAATGATTTTAAACATAAAAGCACCCCATCACACTGTGTAAATATCTGTTAGAATATTTGTTACAACATGAAAACTATTTATCCAAATCGGGAGTGCTCCGATATAAATTTATAACCGCGGAAATGCCCGTAAAGAACCAAAAGTTGGTTTCTTTCCCCCTTACTTATATTCCCTATCAAAAAAATGTTCGTTGTAAGAATAAAGTACAAAGAACTTCTGAAGGATTTGCTTTCAACTGCAATTATATTGTATGCTGGCGAAACAAAACTATCTATATATGCTGCATGTTTATGCACTGGTCCTGATTGATTCAGGGGCTTGTCTTTCAGCAGTTATCGTTTGTTTATCATGTTTGTTCATTGGTATTTTCCCGTTTGGATATATAAATTAGATCGTTGGTTTTCCTGTTCGAATTGTGTACACTAATAATTTTGGAGTCCTTTATAGCTTGCTGTTTGGTCTGTATCAAAGCCCTGTGTAAAAGGCCGTACTTTGACCTGTGTTTGTTATTATCAGGTTGAGAACAACTCTCAATCAGACAAGGGGTCATTTTACCATGTTTACTGATGTAGAAAAGAAAATAGAATTTAGTAATACCAAGGATTTCTTCTATACAAAACCTTTGGAAACTTTTTAAAGAATTTTGTACCTAAAAACAGGAGAGTTGCATCATATTTCAAACAACTTTTTTCTAAAAGAGGGGTCCACTTAATTATTATGAATAATATTAAAATGTTAAACTAAATGTATTAATTAAACATGGTTAAAGTCTAGGAATATTATAAAATTCTTGGACATGTTTTGACCATTTAATACCAGATAGATATATAGTTCTTTGAGAAAACATGAGCCCTTGTGTACACAAAAATACATGTGTATATTATAACTTATATTGATCCCTAATAAAGCATGTAAAAGGGATATTTATAACATTAAGGGGTTGGCCCCAAACTGATTATGACTTGAACGGAGAATTGTTTCATTGTCAGTCACACATACATAGACCAGATTTAATCATTTCTTGGTGAACAGGGAAAAAATACTTCATAAATTAAAGAAATGTCAAAGTTCAAGTGATAAATCAAGTTTTAATATTATCAAAACCTAATAATTTATTTTATTTTTATTATTTTTACAAAAAAAAATTATAGTCGCTCGCCTTTACTTTTCAAGCTTCGCCTCAAAAT
Organism: Mytilus trossulus; assembly: GCF_036588685.1. Classification (NCBI taxonomy): domain Eukaryota; kingdom Metazoa; phylum Mollusca; class Bivalvia; order Mytilida; family Mytilidae; genus Mytilus; species Mytilus trossulus. The sequence goes on along the minus strand of NC_086379.1, from coordinate 2,076,524 downwards.
TTTCCAAATTAAATATTTTTTTATTTAAATTTTCAAATCGCTCGCTCGCCCCAAATTTTGAAGTCCAAAAATCCGTAGAACAAGAAATAAAATTGGTGTGGCCTAATAAGTAAAAACAAGTTTTGTTGTCGGTGCAATAAAAAAAAATCTTTTTTTTTAGAAAAATTAAATGACCCGGCGAACAATGACCCGGTCGGGTTAGAGGAAACCATGAATTATTTTTCCATGGCCTAACTGTGGGGAAGACATTTCAGACTTATCATGAATTAGCAAAATTTGTGCAGAACTATCAGGCATTAAATTTCATACAATTGAAAAAAAAGAAATTTGGAGTCTATAGCAGCCACAGAGAATAGAAGAACCGGGAGCACAAAAATTAAAGAAGATTTAAAGTACAATAGAATAAATTTTTCCTGCATTCATGTTGGGAAAAAATTCCAAACAAATTCTTGATGAAAACATAAACCTCCAGCTCATTAAAAAAAAATTTACCACTGAAGCTTGGAAACAACTAAAAATTAAGATCACAGAAAGAAGGGAACATGTGTCTGGATATGTATAAACTGTAAAAAAAAAACCTACATGGTCAGGACTCGTTGGCATGTGGTTGCTGGTTAGACTGGCAACACTTGAAATGTGAAGGGTTGAATCTGTGCCAAAACAATCATATTGGATATGTAAAATTTGTTCCAAATATTAATTAGTTACATCAATCTTTTATAATTGGTTTAAATTGATATTATTACTTGCTTCTTTAATTTTTATAAACTCGAGCTTTAATTTTAGTAGTTTTATATATTTTAAAATTTCAGTTTCTGTCTTGCATGTCTTACATTTTACTAAAAGATTATTTTAAAATACATTGTAAAAATATCATACATGTATGGGTATATTTTTAAATTATTAAAATTTTATTATTAAATTTTCATTTAAATTTTATAATTGTATTTATTTTTATCATGTTTCCTATTACAATGACTATACAGTTTCATTTTCCATCATTGTGCATTTAATTTTGCAATGTTTATTATGTATCTTTATTTACATGATTTGATAAATACAATTTGAAAATATTATCTTCATATTCTTCACTCGTTCTACACGAAATCCCTACATTATCGATAATTTTTGTATATATTTCACGTTTCATTCCCGATCCGATGGCATTTTATTAGAAAACCAGATGTGGGTATGTGCAGCCTAGAACAGCAAGTCGACTTATTCATAACCGCATGTGGGTACACGCAGACACTGCCTTGTTTCAAATCACTTTGGTGTAAATGCTGAATGTAAAACATTGAAGATTTTAAATGAAAAACACACAGCTTGGTTCCTTTGATCTGAAAAAATAAAACATTAAGAATGTGAACTACATGTATTGTACATGCATTTACTGAAGTCTCAATAATAATGTATTCTAGTCACTACAGCAAATACAAATATTTATGACGTCTTGAAAGGCATAATTATTTTGACCTGACATGGCACTACTAGGCACATGGTCAAATTGGCACAGACATTACCAACATTTTAAAAAGAGAACAACAAACAACACATGATATAAGTACTGACATATTTCATAGCCTAGTTACATTTACAAATAACAATGCACTCAATGAATTTTTTTGTTTCTCAGGTACTATGACAAAAGAGATGCAGAAGACGCACTTGATTCAATGGACAGAGCAATGTTAGATGGTAGGGAACTCCGTGTACAGATGGCAAGATATGGAAGACCTTCAAATGACCGTAGAGGTGGAAGAAGGGGAGGTGGAAGTTATGGCGGAGGTGGTGGCAGGGATGGAGATCGAGGCAGAGACGGAGATCGAGGCAGAGATGGAGGAGGAGGTCGATATGGAGGTGGTGACCGTGGTGGTAGCAGTAGGGACAGGGATAGTAGGCGGAGATCTTACAGGTAAACTCAATAAACAATTATTCTACAGTTACATGTACGAAGATAAGAATGGTAATAGTTGTAAATTTGTTGTAGCCTGGTTCATTTTATAGTAGATCATGGAGGCTTATGACTACATTGAGTGCATGGTAGAATGGTTTCATTCTTATAAGATCAAAAACTTAGTCATCTGACATATGATTTCACTAAATTCAGCATGTTCAGTATAATTAATAAATTGTGCAAATTGTTACCATTAAATCCAGGAATGAAATTGAACAACTTGTAAGCAGTCTTAGAAATAAAAAATTGAAAATACCAAATGATCAATTAGGTTTGTAAACCTCAAGAATAATAAGTTATCCTTTTGGTACACAGAAAATATTTAGTTAATTTGAGAATTAATTGACATAAAACATTTAAAGTTTGAAATGTACACAACATTTCTTAAACTTTGTTTCATGTAGGAACTTGTCATATCATTTCTGTTGACATCAAACTTCTGAATGTACATTCAACACAACTCACCTAGGCTAAAGAACACAGACACAATTTTATATAAATTTATATTAAAAAAATATTCCTTAAGGTGGCCTGGGCCTATTTGAAGTTTCTATAAAAATGCCATATTTTTGGTTATTTTATTCTTTAAAATGAATCAAATTGGTAGAAAAAAATAGGGGGTCACTGACCATTGAAGCTCAAAATTTTACTTTTAAACATGTATGTAAAAGGGACCAATGAAATGATAGGGAAAATAGAGGTGTTGACATATTTTTATCGGAATATCAAAAAAATGTTCTATGACAATTGGTCCAAAACTGTAATATGAAAAGCTGGGATATAGCTTCAAAGAATGAGCAAATGAAAACCATAGGTCACTGATAAGGAAAAAATATTATTTTGCATTAAAACCCAAATTTTGGCGGGAAATGGTGAAAATGAGTGAAATGTCATTTTGACCCTTAACAAATACTGATAATAACGAAAATATTCTACTAGGCACATAACTACAATGATTTAACATTTCTAATGACAATCAAAATATTTTAAAAAATTATTTCAAATTTACGACAAATACTTTTGTAATTCATGTGTGAAATTCAAATTATGCGCAGTCGAATAGTCCCAAGCCACCTTAAACTGAACTGCTTTAAATGTTAAACATGTTAAATATTCTTTACCTTGCTTAAGTGGCAGTGAAAAATCATGAATACCAGGCTACATTTATTCACTTTTCGTAGAAGTAGATTAAAAAACAATACTGTGGATTCATCAAATGCATTATAATACATAGGATGCCAATTTTCGTTAATTTCACGGTTATAGGATGTTCAGCAAAGTTTACATTTTGTTAAGTATGCAAACCTTAGTAAAATCGCAAATTCTATTCTAATATTCACGAAAAATACAAAGTTTCCTAAATCCATAAAAAAAATTCAAACTCTCAAAAATAATGAATCAACAGTATCATGAGTATTGTATCATGTTTCAGTTTTGCTTTTCATTTTATGTACAATAACATTTATGTATTTAAAAAGAATGATTTCTTTTGTTACCATGGTTACCAGGTTATTGTTGATATTGTACATCTACAATGTATCAGTATCAGTTTTCTCTACTTGTAACTTAATTCATATTTGACAGACACAGGAAGACATTCTAATATTACTGCTGTTCTTGGCAGACATAACAATTCAATTTTTTACAAATTTCAGATTTGTCTTTTGTATTGATAATTCATTATTTATTATTATAAGTTCAAATGTAGGATACCAACTTTTGTTGATTTCCAGTGTATAGATACACCATGGTTCTTGGAAGTATACATATTTATAGGAATTCTATTTTCCTTAAATTCATGAGAATTTGTACTCATGAAAATATATTTAAATCCATGATAGTGAAATTTAAATTATATTATTTATTATGACAACTAAAAAATCTATTTCATTTGCATACATGTACATGTTCATGTATGGATTTATATAAAGCTAAAAATTTAATAGACAGCTGTTCAATTTAAGCGTAAAAATAAATATAATAAACATATTTAAGTCTAGTCAACTCTATATATAGCTATAGTGTATATTTAATATCCAGTTTCTTCATACAAACTAAAAAGTTTTACTTTCTTTTTGGACCCAGGGAAAGGGACCTGATCATATGAGTTTAAAAGGATCATAGATTCCTGTACTAGATTATGTAATCCTGGGGTAACATGCACAGTGCAGTCTACAAGCTCAGGCTGGTGCAGTAGAATGCATATTGTGCAGTTAAGTTACACGAGCATCTGCTGCATGTGAAAGGCAAGGCAATCTTGCAGTCTAGTAATACGAGAACGTAGAGGTGTTATAGCTTGAATTGTTAAAGAGTAGCTGTTCCCAGATTTTTAGCTTCGAGGTTGTAAAATTAAGGAACCCGGTGTAGATTGTGGCAGGGAAATAATGGCCGACAAATTTAGTTTTAGAACAAGCGTTTATTAGGGGTAAGAGGTAAGATTGGAACAAACTGTTTAATGAAAGTTCAAAAAGGTTACTGCTACCTAATTATGAAATATAATTAATGTTTATTCCCAAACAATGTTTGTGTTTAACACACGTAATAAATTGTTTATCATATTTATATATATATATATATATGTATCATATTACATTATATCAGATAACCTATTATTAAACTTAATTCTTTTTGTTTCTTTTTATTTTATTTTTTTTTAAAACTCAAATGAAGAATGGTTTAATTCACACCACTAATCAGAAATAAAAAAAAAGTGTTATGAATTCAAGAATTTTTCTCTCACTAATCTGATTTATTTTATTTAAATTTCACAGGGAAAAAAATCAGACATTTAACACAAATTTAATATACATATTTCTTTTTTTTTCCCCAACAGGTCCAAATCTAGAAGTAGGAGTAGATCTAGGTCAAGGAGTCGATCTGACAGTTCCAGAAGTCGTAGCAAGAGTAGGTCTCGCTCCAGGTCAAGGTCATAAACCAAATGACAAATAAGAACATTTCATAGCTTTGTGTTTCATTATCATGTATAAATAATAGCTTTGTAGGAGCAGACATTATAGCAAGGGGGTTGGAGTTAAATCATGGGCAATTTAAATTTTGTTTTGGATGGATATCATAAGAAGAAGGGGGTGGGGACAATAATGATTTCTCAAATACAATTTGGCTTTAAGTATAAAATATATATTAGAGTATTTTAAGATTCTGTACTTTACCTTCAAGAATATTCTCAGTTGCTGTTATTCATTTGAAAATTAATCCTGACAAGTTGGATAAACTGGTTCCTTGTTAGTCTGCTCCGGTTTGGTTTTAATTTCATATGTGTATTAAACTTTTCTGCTAGAATATAAACATTGACTTTCACTCTTAAAAACAAAAGAAATTATGATAAATTTAGTTTTTTTTTTATATTTTAACCATGCTCATTTTATGTAGGTAGACCATATTCCCATGAAATATTTCTCAAGACATAAAAGAAGAGAATTGATACCAATAAAGTGTAAATTTAATTCTCAGTATTTGTCAAATTGTTTTTTTAAGCCATTTCTTGTTTTATCAAAATTAATTGGATTTTTTTCTTGTATTTTAGCAAAGGCAGCTTCGTCATTTCCCAAATTTCTAGGAACTAACATTGTATGATTACAATTTTGAACCTACTTGTTTAATCTGAAACCTGTTGGGAGTCAGAAAGTCATTTAAGTTGCTTTATTATAATCTGTTTTGAATTGAAAAGATTATACTGTTTTTTGTTTTAGACAAGTAGATAGTTTGTCATTCATGTAGCATATGTTTTGATATCGATTCTCTTCAATAAAAACTTCTTACATTTTTTATTAATTTATTTTAAATTCACTTTTTCTTTACATCTGCTGTCTGTCACTCATGGTCGTTCAAATTCATTATAAAAAAACTTGCATAATATTCATTGATCAAGACAATTTTCTTTCGTAGAATTTTTCAACATGTCATTTTTTCTGGTAAGGTAATTCAAATGTATTTGTCAAGAAAGAATAAATATATTGCTTAATTTTTGGTCAGACTTGTCAAATACATAATGATAACAAAATTAATTTCCAAGTTTTAGTCCATTGTTTTACCTAGGCCCTATAGTTCTTTCTTTAAGGGGATCAACCCTAATGTTTACAAAATTTACAAAAGTCTGACTATTGCCCTATTTTCAAAAAGGAAATGACCTTGTATCCAGCTGTATTTTGGATGCCAATTGTTGAAACATTATATTATTTGAAATGATACTGGCAATCGTAGCATGTCATCAAATTTTAAGTTGTAATAAAAGACCAGTGTCAACATTATAATGAATGTGTTGTATTCTGTGTAATAAAATTTGATCCTTTTTAATCAGGTTGTTTAGCCTTTTAAATCAATCAACAACCAGGTCCAAAAGTACATATAAAAAAGAAGATGTGGTATGATTGCAAATGAGACAACTCCCCACAAGACCAAATTGACACACAAATTAACTATAGGTTATACTATAACTATACTGCAAAGCCTTCTGACTTCAACAATGAGAAATGCCCATACAGCTTGGTCAGCTATAATTTCGCCTATAAAAGACCCAGAAATAACAATGCAAAACAATTCACTGGAGAAAACTAAGTCTTATTTATGAACAAGAGAAAGAATGAAAAACAAAAAAGTAACACATAAACAATTGACAACTACTGAATTACAGGCTCCTGACTTATGACAGGCTTATACACACACAATGTGGCAGGGTTAAACATGTTAGCAGGATCCTAACCCTCCCCCTAACCTGGGACAGAGGTATAACAGTACAACATAAAAACAAACTATAAAAATCCGTTGAAATAAGCCTAACCCATCAGATTGACAAAATACTAGTGGACTTTGACGGGTACTTGTAGATCCAAATCCCTAAAAACACTAGGTACAGATCTGAGAGTACTTGCACTTAACTGACAGCTAGTTCAAAGCCGCTGACAACTAATAAAAAAATCTTGCATCTAATACTAAATGTGTAGTCAGCATAACCAACCAACAAGCCAGTAGGGGTATAATGATGGGCAACAAACTGGTACAGTGGCACAATAAATTGCTGAATCAACTAACAAAGCGGTATAATGTCAATAATGAATGCAAGATCTATCATTGAGCCAATCGAATCATTAAATGACAGTAAAATCAACCAAGGAACAGGGATAAAATGACAGCAATATCAGCCAACAAACTGGTAGTATGATAAAATATCAGTGAAACCAACCAACAAACCTTTATCAAGCTGAAAATGATAGCAAACTCATCTAACAAACCAATATTGTAAAATGACTGCAAAATCAACTAACAAACACAAAAAACGGTACAATCATTAAATGACTGCAAAAATAAACTACAACACCGTCGCAATGATCAATGACATCAAGATAGATCAAGCATCACACTGGCACAATGGTGAAATGTCTGCAATTATCACTTTACAAACCAGTACAATGGTAAAATGTCTGCAAGATCACTTGACAAACTGGTAAAACGACTGTTATTACCACTTGACCATGGCTAACCGGTACAACGGTAAAATGTCTGCAATATCACTTGACAAACCGGTACAATGGAGAAATGTCTGCAAGATCACTTGACAAATTGGTAAAATGGTAAAACAACTGTTATTACCACTTGACCATGGCTAACCAGTACAATGATAAAATGTCTGCAATATCACTTGACAAACCGCTACAATGAAGAAATGTCTGCAAGATCACTTGACAAAGCGATACAATGGTAAAATGTCTGCAATACCACTTGACAAACCGGTACAATGGCGAAATGTCTGCAATATCACTTAACAAACCGGTATAATGGTAAAATGTCTAATATCACATGACCTACCAATACAATGGTAAAATGTCTGCAATACCACTTGACAAACCGGTCCAATTGTAAAATGTCTGGAAGATCACTTGACAAATCGGTACAATGGTAAAATGTCTGCAATATCACTTGACAAACCGATACAATGGTAAAACGTCTGCAATATCACTTGACAAACCGGTATAATGGTAAAATGTCTGTAATATCACTTGACCTATCAATACAATGGTAAAATGTCGGCAATACCACTTGACAAACCGGTCCAATGGTAAAATGTCTGGAAGATCACTTGACAAATCGGTACAATGGTAAAATGTCTGCAATATCACTTGACAAACCGAGACAATGGTAAAATGTCGGCAATTCTACTTGACAAACCTGTACAATGGTAAAGTGTCTGCAATATCACTTGACAAACCAGTACAATGGTAAAGTGTCTGCAATATCACTTGACAAACCTGCACAATGGTAAAGTGTCTGCAATATCACTTGACAAACCGGTACAATGGTAAAATGTCTGCAATATCACTTGAAAAGCCGGAACAATGGTAAAATGTCTGCAATACCACTTAACAAACCAGTACCATGGTAAAACGTCTGCAATATCACTTGACAAACCTGTACAACGGTAAATCGTCTAGAATATCGCTTGACAAACCAGTTCAATGGTAAAACGTCTGGAATATCACTTGACAAAACAGTACAATGATAAAATGTCTATACAATATCACTTGACAAACCTGTACCATGGTAAAACGTTTGCAATATCACTTGACAAACCAGTACAATGGTAAAGTGTCTGCAATATCACTTGACAAACCTGTCCAATGGTAAAGTGTCTGCAATATCACTTGACAAACCGGTACAATGGTAAAGTGTCTGCAATATCACTTGACAAACCGGAACAACGGTAAAACGTCTGGAATATCACTTGACAAACCTGTGCAATGGTCAAATATCTGCAAGATCACTTGACAACCGGGACAATGGTCAAATGTCTGCAATGTCACTTGACGAACCGGTACAATGGTAAAATGTCTGCAATATCACTTGACGAACCGGTACAATGGTAAAATGTCTGCAATATCACTTGACAAACCAGTACAATGGTAAAATGTCTGCAATATCACTTGACAAACCAGTACAATGGTAAAATTTCTGCAATATCACTTGACAAATCGGTACAATGGTAAAATGTCTGCAATTCACTTGACAACCGGGACAATGGTCATATGTCTGCAATGTCACTTGACGAACCGGTACAATGGTAAAATGTCTACAATATCACTTGACGAACCGGTACAATGGTAAACTGTCTGTAATATCACTTTACGAACAGGTTTTAGTTTAAAATATTTGCAATATCACTTGACAAATCGGTAAAATGGTAATTGGCAGTAAGATTAACCAATAAAACAATACAATGATTGAAAATTAAACCAACAAAATAGCACAAGTGTTTAATGACTTCAAAATAAGCCCACAACTGGTACAATGGTGTCATGATATAGCAAGAAAAATCAACTTTCAATGGTTATATGACAGCAAATTCAGCCAACAAATCGGAACAAGGAGAACTGTGAAATCAACCAACACACCTTTATAATAGCGAAAATGACGACAAGATCAACTAATAATTCAATGCAATGGTCAAATGACTAAAAACGGAACTAACAAACCGGTAAAAGGTTAAAATGACGGAATACTCAACTAACAAACCGTTGCAGTGGTAAAGACTTTGTGACAGCAAGACCATACCAACAAACTGGTATAATGGTAAAACGACTGCAAATCAACTACAACACCGGTACTATGATAAATGACAACAAGATCATGTTTATACTTGATCCTACATGAAGATTTGTTTATCCTTTTTGTGACAAAATGATCATCTATACAACATCAACAAAAAGATAATTGTGGTCATGAATTTTTACCTCGTCTTTAATATTGGAGAGTGTACATTTTTCGTTGAATTTGCACAAAGACCTAGGTGAGCAAAACAGGCTCTTTTAACATGTTATAGACTCTTTTTAAAGCTAGAAATTTAAGTCTTCCTATCTGCTAAAATTGTTAGTACCACTGGCACAGCTTCGTGTGTCAACTAAAAATAATCCCATTTCATGGATATGTGATCACGTTAAGTCGATATTTCAGTTCCTATAGTAAGTATATTAGATGTCAACCACATTTCGTGAATGGAAATTGAAAGATTGTAATTAGTACATTTCCGTTTTTTATAATAATGTTCATCCGAACTTGACCTCTTTATCATGGTTCTGTCATTGAACAAAAATAACTTTTCGTGAAGAGTTTTTCAGACACTACTAGCAACATATAAATATACTTTGTGAATGGATTGATTGTAATCACAGTTTATTTGTTCTCTCACAGTGTTCATCTAACCTCGACATCATATTCGTGTTTCGTAGGTCAAAGTATAGTTTGAGTTTCCATATATAGGTCTATTTCTAATACTATCCGCAATTAGGTCAATTGAATTATGATAAATTGATTGGTATGTGTACATGGTTCAGAAGTCGAGGAATTCCCTGTAATGTGCTGCTATGCTTGCGTCGAGATTAAACTTTAATGTTTTCTTGCCTGAATACTAATAGAATACGTTGAAAAACGGGGTTATCATTTTCATGTTAAATAGGTCAAACTGTATAGTTTTAGTTTTATATATATATATAGATTCTTCTCTAAGATACTATCATCAATTCTGTACATTATATCATGATATATTGGTTGTAATGTGTACATGGTTCATAAGTCCAGAAATCTCTTGTTCTATGCAGGCTTGTGTCTATATATATTAACTTGAATTTTGTTTGAATAGTATAACATAGAATACATTGAAAAACGGGGTATATATCTTAAATTGAAACTCGGTTATCTAAACCTTGCTAAATCAGGGACGGTTAAGGTTTAATTGTTTTATTTGTATAAATACTTTTCACTATCAACACAAAATAAACAAATAATTATCAATTTTTAAGTTGTTATATTTTCTTATTTAATATATTATTAATATATATTGTTGCACGAATGGTTATGTAACTATTTTTGTCGATGATTTGTGGATTTGTAGATATAAAATAATTTATGGACCTAGACAAATTGACAGTGCAAAAAACATATGGTTTGCTACAATTATTCCAAAAAAACAGCTGGTGTGCTCAATACTGTTGTCACAAATTCTCTTTGTTAAGAAATTGAAAAGACGAGTCACTGACTTTTATGAAGATCCCGAAGACGTGTCTTTACATAAATTACATATATATTACTATAATAGTATCAATCTAGAAGAAGAGAGCGGAATATGAAAAGATAAAAAGATAGAGAATCATGATAATATACAAGAAAATATTACTATAAAACAATGTTAACTTATACACTATATAGGGGGCATTTCTTTCAAACCAAACATTTGTAAACGTTGTGTGCCGTTTGATATCGTATGCTAAACGCTACAACAGTAGAAACAACTACAGCGTTTTATTAGTGTTTAACTTAACTGACCCTGTTTGAACTTTCAATAATGCAAACACATATTGTTAGTAAACATACTTATTACAAAAGCTAAAACAAATACAGCGTTTAACATGTCTGAAGTTAGAAACAAATGAAGCGTTTGTACTAACAGACGCTGATTGACAAACGGTAGACGCATTTGTACCGAGTGCATAGTTTGTCAAATATTAGGTAAACTTTACAAATGTATGTTAGAAAGAAATGATCAGAAGTTGTTCGCGCTTAGCCGTTTGTATCGTTTGTGTTAGAAAGAAATGCACTCATATATAGTAATTGAAAATCGTAATTAATTTGTCCAAGTTTTTTTTCCAGTACAATCACTTTTGTGGCACAATATAATTAGGTATTAAATGTAGTCGATTCGAATCCAGCCAGCAAATCTGATTGAAATGATTGCAAGCAAAGCGGGGACACATGACAGATCTGTATTTTAAACATCATTATACCAGTTTCAAAATTCAGAAACGCAAAACATATATCTCTGTGTCACCAGTTTAATTCCTTAGTATAGCCAGTTTGGTTAATTTCGTCGACCTCATTGAATCCGCATTAAATTAATCAGACATACTAGAACGAATCCAATTGCACGAGTTTGTTACATTTCTATATCTATATTTATGGGTTTTTTTTGGGTCATATGACCGTTGGAAGTCTTCGCTGGTCTTCTCGATGGATTGTTGACGTCTAAATTGAAATACACACGAATTCACCATCGGCAGTCTTCGGAGGTCAATGGTTCAGTTGAAGTTGGCGTCCAAATTAAAGTACACACGAAATGCTGATACATCACGAACATATTATCGAAGCTATAAGCATTGTAAAGGGTTTATCTGTAACTTTGGTAATTTAGAAAAACGCGTTTGCTATTAAAATCAATTATAAGAATCTGAATTCAATCGCTGAACATCGATTTGGTCGCTATAATGCCCATCTAGTTGTTTTTTTTCTCCATACAACGATATTGTCAATTTTAAATTTAGAATAATCAATTGCTGACTTTCATAACTGAGAGTAAATGGTTAAGGAATGTTTTCAATATGTTTGAACCTCACTTTATAAAAAAAAAAAACGAGACAAATATAGTTTGTACTACCTGGTCCACGTTTTATAGACGCCATTTCATTGATTTATGTCAGACCGGGTTTTACAGTTTCCATTTGTCAAGATCATGTGACATCAATATTTTGAACAAGATGGCGGCAGAGTTTGATATTCGTCTGTACAACATTGTTATGCTAGGAATAGCATTTATGTTACTTTTCACAGCTTTTCAAACTAGTTCAATGGCTGAAGTAAGAATATTATATTTTGGAGAATTCATAAACATCGTAAAATAACGTTTTATAGACGCCATTTCATTGATTTATGTCAGACCGGGTTTTACACAAAACAGTATATTTGCGTTATGGATTTTCCGACTGCAGATTAACCATATAGAAGTAGAAGAGAAATAACAAACAGACACACGAAATACTAGAATAAAACAGTGACAAACCGTGAATACACATCTCAGTAATATGACATCTGTGAAAATTATACGTATGTTTGATTTTGTCAGTCACAAGCCTGAAGGTATCATGAACTTTTGATAGCAAAGGTGTAGGACTTTTTTTTGTAGATCTGTACATCAATAATTTACTGTGAATAATGTGGGGAGGGTCTCTGAGGGTTGGAAATACCCCTTTTTATGGTCAATGCTTTAAATGGGTACATGTACATATGGTTGAAACCCCGTCTAAAATTGGTTGGAGACGACCCTGATTAATTTTTAAAAAATTTAGTTTTGCACCTGAGAAAGATACACCACAAAATTAAACAGACTGGCCTGTATGTGCAACTGGAAAAGTGGATCCTTCGGCTAAAATCAGAGGCTCAAAATTAACTCTGAGTACAGATAAACCTGTGCATCTGGAAGTGTTTTAAGGAATAGCTTGATAAATTTAATTCAAATACAATTTGTACGACTTAGAAAATTCATAACTCAACTTGATTTTGCAGTGCACTTTTTTTCGTCCCTGCAGAAGATGATAAAATTAACAAACAGTTGAGTTTCACTTGATATGGTCCACTCAGGTACACAGTTTAAATCACCAATTATTATCAGGTATCTATTGTTCATGTCAATCAATACAGCTCACTTCAATTATTACCTGTGGGGAAGTTCTCAAACCTCTTTCCCAACTTAGTTTATTTTGGCACGTTCTGGAGGAAGGAGAAAAAGTGCACTGCAAAATCCTATTAAGTTTTTATTTTTCTAAACCATAAAACATATTTGAAATTAATTTATCTAGGGCATGCATAGCTGCAACCATAACTCCAGAGCTCCAGATAAGCTGTGTATTTGCGTGATCACACAATACAAATAATAGAAAACCCAATGCAATTGTACATTGAAGGGTTCAACAACCCATTTATTCAACGGAAAACCCAATTATATGCCAAAACCATAAGTTATCAACCCTTTTAATTGGCTACCGTTTGTGCTATTTACCCTTATCTATTTACAGTCGTCGTGTAAACTATTTTTATAATATTTATAATTGGAAATGTCCAGTCGTTCTAAAAATAGATCAAGAAGCTGAAATGGGTCCTTGTTTCTGTTTCAGTTTTCCATTGCTCAATAGGTACACATGTTTTTGTAAACATTTCGATCTTCTCGGTGTTTATCCAATTAGCGTCTGTCATGTAGTCATATTTTTTTCGCATTGCCTGTGATTTTTCATAACATACATTGAATTAAAACGAAAGTGAATGTCCAGTTAAAATATTGAATAGAAGCATGTTTTCGGCTTCTTTTGGAAAACTGAGGGAAAGTTATAATGATAACAAGACTCAGCCAGTGTTTTTAGGAAGCATCCATCGTGTGTGCGTACCATTACGAGAACATTGCTTTTAAACACGGGGTTTCATCAAAAACGAATTCAGTTGGAAAAAGTGAAAGGCCAAATCAAATACGAAATGATAAAGCATCAGAGACCAAAAGTTCTAATAAAAGGCAACTAAACCCAGATTTATGTAAATTGAATAAAAGAAAATCATTCAAGTATTATTAGAGTTTATATACTATTTTTTATTCATTTTACGGTTAATTAATGAATACACACACCTTGCAGACAGCCACTGATCAGGCACTAGTCTCAGAATTTATTATATAAAGGTATAAGACGAGTGCCTGTGAATACACATCCTTTTGTGTGAGAAAATAAAAAACTGACAAAAGGTTTGAAACGGGATACAAATTAAACCTACAATTGCTCCTCAGTGAATAAACCAAATAAAACAGATAGCAAATAACCATATAAACCATAACCCTAAACCAAATAAAAGAGCTAAACAAAGACAGAAACATATTAATTTAAGATGGAAAAAACTGAGGTTGATATTGCCTAAATATTCGATATTGTGTCGATGAAAAAAAACAATACATTAAGGAGCTTGGTGGTGAAAAAACCAATTTGATATTAACATGAGGGGTGAATTGGAATTGATAATGCAATTAAAAAACTTTATCACCCAATTTTATAAGAAAATGGTGGGTAAAAACCCCAATTTATGAATTCTTATCTGGAGCTCTGAAACTCTTATGGTCCTTTTTCATTTTTTTTGATTGTCCGCAAATAGTAAAAAAACAACATAAGGACCTAAGAGCTACGGTTCCACAGCTAGGGCATGCTATGTCTTGAAAAGGTAAAACAAACATGGTTGTATCCTTAAAACTTTACATAGTTTTATTAATTGTTCAAATTTGTGTCTTTTGATCTTTGATACACAGTACATAGCTATATAAGTTACATAGTAAGTGGAACAATAAAGTTAAATATTGAAGTTGGCCGTTACCATGGTTATAATTACATTCCTAGAGAAAATGGTTTACATGTATGTGAACGTTGTACATGTAAAATGTGTGTTATTGAAGATGAATACCATTTTGTTCTTGGTTGTCCAGCTTATACATGTAGATCTATACAAACACAATTTTTACCAAAGTACTATTATCATCGGCCTAATAATATCAAACTATTTTAAATTTACTACAAGTTTCTAGTAAGTCTCTTCAATCAAATTATGTAAGTATGTAAAAGCTGCATGGAATATAAGTTCTTATATAGTCTCATAAATTTATATATGTTATTGTATTATACTATTGTTCTCTGCTGTCTATTCATGTTTTAAATTATATAATATAGTTCGTTAATATTGCCATAGCATGTCTATGCTTTTGCAATAAAGATACATTCCTTCATTCAGTCTCATTGGGAATTACACAAAATCTATCAATTATTTTAATATTATTTTTGATTCTTTTTGCAGCAAAGTGTTATATCCAGTGCCAAAGCTGATTCAAAAGGGTCTTTTAATGGAGATGGATACACTAGGTATGATCAACTATATATATGGCTAAGAACACATGAACATGCAAGTGTAGTGTCACTCCCAAGTTTGTATTACCATTTGTTTACCAAGATACTAAAGAAAGGAGAAAGAGTCAGTACCAGAGGGGCATTCAAACTCATAAGTCATTTAATAAATAAGCTGACAATGCCATGGCTAAAAAAGAAGAAGACAAATAGACAAACAATCTTTAAGACTAATTTGAATTATCTGTGAGATAAAATTTTCTGTTGTCGAAAGATTTTTTTTGTAATTGAAAAGACAATAAGTATTGTGGCGCATTTAAATAAATTAGACAGACTAATATATAATGATGAATAAAGTGGAAAAGAGAAATGGCTTGAGATTTTTGTTTTATGTTGTTGACTTACTCACTTACTCACTCACTCACTTTGCTGTATACAAATGTACCTATAACTCATAATTAAACCATAATGAAATTTATCCTGATTTAGAGTAATTTCTCGCAATTTGATTGGCTGATATTGTCCTAATAAATTTCAGTACAATTTTTTATTACGTCAATAGGAATACCTCCCTTATTTATTACGTCAATTGGGATTATCTCCCTTCTACCATTGACCTAATAATTTTTTTTTTAAATGAGTTGCTTCATAGTCCTAATATTTTAATTTTTCACAGTTTTAGATTAAATATCTAAATTATATTTGGTTGATGTTGTTCGCCTCACCCCATAAGAATTTTATTGACCCAATAAATTCTCGTATTAGGACAATTACACACTGTGTAACTAATAGTGTCTCTACAAACAAAATGCCCATATCTGCATTGATATGATTCACAAAAAAACAGTAAAGCTGAACAATAGTCATACTAGATTTGTAATACATGACGGTCTTGATTGGGTGTCCTTCATTTCTCTTTTCTTTTAAATAAAATGGCAATTTTTTCCTTTTTATTCAAGCACCTCATTATCCTTATTCTTTATTTTTTTGGCCCACTTTTTACTATTCTTTATACTTTTTGATGATTATACACATGATACACTACTCTGTAAACCCATAACCACCCTCATACTCATAAAGTACCAAAACTTAGCTACATAGCGCAGTCCTCTGCAGCCATTACAAAACAAAAGTAAAAGTCAAAAGAAATTTTCATTAATATTTACTACGATTAAAAAGAAACAAAAAAATTACGCTTATATGACATATAAAAAAAAAAGATTTTAAAACCTTGTATGCAGTAAAAAAGAGAAAGAACAGTCTTAGATGCACAGTTTCGGGATAGAGGCAGGCTCATAGAAAATATTTCTTGTTTATTTCAGTTTATGTATAATTTACGTTGTGTTCTCCCTGGGGAATTGGATAGCCCCACCTGTTGTTGATGCTATAGGGCCAAAGATAACAATGTTAATAGGAGCTGTTATGTATTGGTAAGTATCATATGTATTTTTAACATTGTATTTAGCAACTATTTCCTGCATGATCAGTATTTTTTCTTCTGGTGAAGAAACCTCCCCTAGAAAGGGAGGAAAAAGTAAAATAAAAAAAAATTAAAAAACTTAAAGGAAAATTCATTATTGTAAGTCCTTTAACAAATGGAAAAACCAAAAGCTCAAATACATCAATTGAGTCATATTCCTGTTTTGGTACAGACATTTCCTTAGTTGAAAATGATAGATAAAACCTGGTTTTACAGCCAGCTTAAACCTTCACTTATATCAAATTGTATGACATTTACATAAAATACCATTTTATTGACAACAATGTGTGAAGAAACCTGCTCATATCTGTTGCCATCTGTGAAACAGATATTTCAACTGGGCAATTAGCCAAAATGTTTAAGTTTATTACATGGTAGGACCAAGAACAAGGAATGGAATTGAGACAACTTTGGATTGCATGTGAGAAGGAAATAGTTTTTGTACCTAACTACTTTAAATCAGTTAAATTGTGCAGAAAAAAATTATTAACATATATATATAGAATAGAAAAATTCTGTCAAAAAAATCTAATTTTGTATTAATCACAATTTATGTATGATTTTATCATGTTGATTTCCAGATATTCATGTAGATGTAAAACTAAATATGTTTTATCATTTTCCAGTCTTTTCATATTGCAATTTTTGAAACCAATGACATGGGCCCTGTATCTAGGATCTGTTCTTGTTGGATTTGGTGCAGCAAGTAAGTGGTCATATAAACATAGTATTAGACACGGTATCACCAAACTATGTGTGTGTTCAACTCAGTTATTTTATTGTTGTTGTTACTTTTGTTTATGTCACAAGTATAATGTTACTTATATGACAAATAAAGATAAAGTCATAAAGTTATCGCATCAAATTTTGTAGAAAGTACTTAGTTAAGGTGGCACCAAACACCCTGACATAAAATTAATTTGGCTTGTTTAAGTTTTATAAAATTTTGAAAAACTTTGACAAAATATTTACTTTGACCCTTTGACAAAAATATAAAATTTCAATGAACTTGATCCACGCACTTTCTCTGAATTTTTTTATTGGATATATCATGTATATATAGCAGTTTGACAAACACTGATTTTGATCTTTCAGAAGCTTAATATTTCCTTAACAATACTATGTGATTAAAATATTTAACTGATTTTACAGAGTTATCTCCCTGTATTGTTAGTTACAACCTTAAATTGAATTGAAAATAGATGTTGTTTTGACATGTTCTGCATTATAAGCATGGTTAACAAGCATCAAATTTTCACTAAATACTAAAATTGTGTCAGTCCTATGCCAAATTTTGGTGATAAAATCCCGAGGACTGACACTTTTCCCGAACACTGTATTAAAATTGATTTCAAGCTATACTTGAAATGTGTATGACTAACAAGTATGTTTATGCCCCATTTATGGGCATTATGTTTTCTGGTCTGTGGGTCCTTGCATCAGTTCGTCCATCTGTTCGTTCGTCCCGCTTTAGTTTAAAGTTTTTGGTCAAGGTAATTTTTGATGAAGTTGAAGTCCAATCAACTTGAAACAACAACAACAACAACAACAACAACAATACTTTATTTTAAGAGGGTTACACAGTTAGCTATATATATAACTAATCTTCCCTGAGGCTTAGTTAACATGTTCCCTATGATATGATCTTTCTAATTTTAATGCCAAATAAGATATTTTACCCCATTTTCACGGTCCACTGAACATAGAAAATGAAAGTGTAGATAGTGTACTTAGGACACATTCTTGTTACTCCTAATTTTGTTTGGACAAAAGAGCTGCAGATCTTTTACAAACTTCTCATAAATGGTAACTTTATTAGGGTCTATAGGTTTAAATACAGTACTTATAAAAAAGAAGATGTGGTATGATTGCCAATGAGACAACTATCCACAATAGACCAAAATGACACAAACATTAACAACTATAGGTCACTGTACGGCCTTCAACAATGAGCAAAGCCCATACCGCATAGTCAGCTATAAAAGGCCCCGATAACACAATGTAAAACAATTCATACGAGAAACCAAACATGGCATGAATATTCCATATGAGGTGCTGACCAAATGTTGTTACTTTGTAGCCGATCCAAGATGGCTGCCATCGGGGGACTTAGTTTAACATAGGACCCTATGTGAAATACATACAAATGTCTACTTTCAGAGAACCACAGAATTGAATGAAACCAAACATAGCATGAATGCTCCTTATGAAATGCTGACCAAGTGTTGTTTCTTTGTAGTTGATCTATCATCCAAGATGGCCACCAGTGGGGGACTTTTTTTAACACAGTACCCTATGGGAAATAAATACAAATGTCTTCTTTTAGAGAACCACTCAATGCTCCTTATGCAATGCTGACTACGTGTTGTTACTTTCTAACCCTTCCATTATTCAAGATGGCTGCTGGCGTGGGACTTAGTTTAACATGGGACCCTATATATATGGAAAATACATTTAAATGTCTTCTTTAAGAGAACTTCTGAACAAAATGAAACCCAACATAACAATGTTAAACCAAATTTGGCCTACAACATCATTAAAAGTATCTGTTACAATTTTTTACATTTTTAATATTATTTCAAAATCCCAAGTAGAATCAGGTAAGCCTCTAGTTTCATTTCTCATACTTTAAATGTTGTCAAGCTAGTGTAAACTAAGCACAACCACATTTGTAATATTGTATTAAATGGTTAAACCTATTGTATTTTACAGTTCTTTGGACAGCACAGGGTAATTTCCTGACAATTAATTCTGACTCCGACACTGTGGCTAGAAACAGTGGAATATTTTGGGCACTTTTACAATGCAGGTATGAATTATTAACTTTTTATGCCCCACCTAGGAAAGCAGAGGGGCATTATGTTTTCTGGTCTGTGCGTCTGTTCGTTCGTCTGTCTGTTCGTTCATCCGTCTGTCTGTTGGTTCGTCTGTCTGTCTGTCCCGCTTCAGGTTAAAGTTTTTGGTCAAGGTAGTTTTTGATGAAGTTGAAGTCCAATAACCTTCAAACTTAGTACACATGTTCCCTATGATATGATCTTTCTAATTTTAATGCCAAATTTGAGTTTTTATCCCACTGTCATGGTCCACTGAACATAGAAAATGATAGTGCGAGTGGGGCATTCATGTACTGGGGACACATTCTTGTTATCTCTATTCTTTATATTTGAGCCCCTATTATTTTCTATTCATTCTGTTTATACTGATCTTTTATTTGTGTTGTCTATCATGATGCTCATTTTCTACATTTGACCACAATTCACTTTCTGTAAACCACATTTAAGCTAATGAATTTTATAAAATGTTATCTCAATGGAGAAGTTCAGGACCCACATTGAAAGGTGTCAACCTACAAAAGTCATTTGTGTCATCACTAATCAGTAATAACATGAATAAATAGATATAGGAAGATGTGGTGTGAGTGCCAATGAGACAACTCTCCATCCAAATAACAATTTAAAAAGTAAACTATTATAGGTTAAAGTACGGCCTTCAACACGGAGCCTTGGCTCACACCGAACAACAAGCTATAAAGGGCCCCAAAATTACTTGTGTAAAACCATTCAAACGGGAAAACCAACGGTCTAAGGTACATATATATATGTTTGTATGCTTTTATACTATTTCTTCAAATTTTTTTCAGTTTATTATTTGGAAACATATACAGTTATTTTGTGCTGAAAGGAAGTGCCAACATCACATCAGGGGAGAGAACTAAGTTATATACAGCTTTAAGTGGAGCTGCAGTGGCTGGAACCTTGTGTTTCTTGTTTTTACGGAACAAAAGGACTTCAGATGTGAATGATCTAGTCAATCTTCCTAAATCTGCAGAATCCTCAGAACCCAGTTTAAATACAGAATCCAGTTTAAATATAGAGTATGTTATACTGTGGATTCATTTATTTTCTTGGGTACTAATTTTTCGTGGATTGAAGAAAACTTGCTTAATTGTTGATATTTGTTTTCGTTGTTTTTTCAAATATCTACAAACAAAGCCTATAGAAAATTTGAATTCATTGAACATTTGAAATCATAGAACATTTGAATTCGGGGTTCACATGTACCCACGAAATACACAAAAATTGGTATCCAAGGAATAATAATGAATCCACAGTATAAAAATATGTAATATAAAGATAAGCTTACATGTTAAAATTGCCTATCCACCAGAGACTAATTATAAAAAAGAAGATGTGGTATGATTGCCAATGAGACAACTAACCACAAAAGACCAAAATGACACAATCATTAACACTATAGGTCACTGTACAGCCTTCAACAATGAGCAAAGCCCATACCACATAGTCAGCTATAAAAGGCCCCAATAAGACAATGTAAAACAATACAAACAAGAAAACTTACAGCCTTATTTATGTAAAAAAATGAAAAAGGCTTAACTCATCAGATAGACAAAAAATACAAGTGGACATGGCCGGGTACTTATACATCCCGACACAAAAAGACACAATAAACAGATCTGAGAGTACTCACAGTTATCTGACAGCTAGTTCAAAGCCATTAACAACTAATAAAAAAATCATGCCTCTAAAACTAAACTTAAATTTAAGCAGAGATATGACATTGTATGGTCTTCAACAATGACCAAAACCCATACTATATATATATTAAGCCGTAAAACACCCTGACATAAAAAAAATTATAATCATTCAAATGAAAAAAACAAATGGCCCTATTGATTTACCAGAGCTATCTTAGACTAGTACAATGGTAGATAATTTGTTTATTCTTTCTGACAATTTTAAATTTACAACTGATTAAAAGTTTGAAATATATTGTAACTCAATTTTTTTCTAAGGTGTTTAAATTGACAGTGCAGAACTAAATGAAATTAGTATCAGAATAAATTTTGATTGTCAACATAAAGTAACGAATGTTGATATATTTTTTTTTAAAATTCAGTTAGATTTAACTTTTCTTTTTAGTAAGACTAACAAAAAAGATAGCCCACTGCAGTCAATAGGTAAGTTTTTGTAACAATAGGTAAAATTAAAAAAAATCTTAATGTAGTTAAGGTGGTACCTAACACTACAGGGAGAAAACTCTGTAAGATTAGCTAAACATTTTAATTACATTGTGTTCTTAAGGGAATATTAAGCTTCTCAATGATTAAAATTGGTGTTTGTCAAACTACTATATAACCAGTGTAATTTTTCTGACAAAACGGTTGGTTCAAAATTTTTGAAGTTTTTATATTTTTGTTAAAGGGTTAAAGTAAATACATTGCCAACATTTTATGAAAATTAAACGAGTTAAATTAATTTTAGTGAAAGTGTTGGGTACCACCTTAAATATGGTGAACTTTACAATTTGATAACAACATTTTGAATCATTTTCCAAAAGTATATGTTTTGTGTACATGCATTTAGGCAGAGATCAAGTATACATTTACATAATAAACATGAATAAGATGATTTCTTATAATTTTGATTGTTTTAAACTTTTGAAACTTAACCTTTTCATCCCAAACAGTGCCTTTAGGCATTGCCTGACGTTAGCCCAACTTGTAAAATCGAACAAAAGAGACTGTGGATATAAGAAGAATGTATAAAATCTCAGAAACCTCAAAACATTTGCCTGAACTTAGCTGTGAATACACCTCGAATATAAAAAAAGTGTTGAACAATGAACATGATACAAATTTTCACAACATAACTGAAAGGATATTTATGTTTTTCAGACATCCAAAATGGCTGACATGGCATGTACTGTGAAATAAAGTTTGACTTATGACTCAATGTTGTATAGTACAGTCCCTGAATGCCTATTTTAAGGTTAAATATTGATTGAAAATAAATTTTATTGATTTTTGTCTTTTCTCTTTCAGTCAGATCATTTCACTTATTAAAGACCAGAGAAATGTTATTGCTAAGTGTAGCAATATTTTACACAGGTTAGTATAAAGAGGCGGTGTAGATATTTTTAATTTTAAACTGGACAGACATTAAAACTGCACCTTTTTATTGAGAAAATTGTATGTCTATCTAACATTTGACACGGAAATTGGGTAAAACATGAAGGCTAGACAGAAAAATACATCCAAAATTTTCTATTGTTCACTGTTACAGTGCAACCTACCTAATCAGATGCCTGAGTAATCCAACATCCTGCTTTAACGGACACATTTTCTTGGTCACAAAATATGCATATCCTTGAAAAAAAACATGAGTATTAAACACCCTGCTTAATCCAACATTTCTTTCTGGTTTCCCAGTGTGTCGGGTTACACACTCAGTCAAGTTACACTGTAATAACGTTCATATGCATTAATAACTTTCAGATGTATTAATAAATTTCATAATTTTATTGGTATACATATTAAAATTTCTTAGTTATTGATACATTTCATAGATATTAATAAACTTCCATTTGTTTTGGGTATGCTGCAAGAAAATACTTTGATGTCTTGTTAGGGTTATTCTATTAAAATGTATGTGGAAGGGTAGGAAGGGACTTTCAAAATATCCATACAACCAAGAACAATTCTTTAGATAATTTTGTATCATCATGGTTATAAACGCATACAGAAAAAATACCCATGAACCACCATTCAATAATTAAACTTCCCTTCTGACCCTTCCACATATAATTTAAAGGAATATTTTGGGTGATTTTGTCAATAATACACTGTGTGTCTATTCTGTTTAAAGTTATATTTGTATGCATTTTTGTAATTATTTCAAGATTATACTGGAATTAAGTTTTCAAAACAGACACAAGCTGAAAAAAAGGATATTAAAAAGAAACTTAAACTTTTCTAAAAAGATACTGTTTGAAGTATTGACTTTTAAATTTTAAAAGTTTAAACCAGTATAATTATGTAAATGGGACGTAATGCACTTTATGGAAAGAGTGAAGGGAAAGTTAACATTGTTTATCTTATTTTAGGAATAGAACTGACATTTTTTAGTGGTGTATATGGAACATGTATATCAAATAATGCACATTTTGGAAATGAAGCAAAAGGCCTGCTGGGAATTTCTGGCATGTTTATTGGTGCTGGGGAAATTCTGGGTTAGTATACATCTGTATTGTTCAATCAAATTTAAAACCCCACTACCCATATTAATGCCCCCGATACGGCAGAGAGGGCTTTGAGTTTTACACTTGTCCATCTGTCCGTCCATACATCTGTACATCCAAAAGTTTCCGTTCTCTAACTTTAGTTTGCCTTAACCAAATTTTATGAAACTTATTCACAATGCTTATTACCACAATACAAAATCAAGTTTGAATTGTTGTAGTGTCACTTTAACTGTTTTAAAGTTATGCTTCTTTCAAAAAAGGGTGACTGGGGTATAGAAATATGGTCACTTGGTCTTCTCCCGACCGGCAGTAAAACGCTTGCCGAAGAGGGGCGTCCGTTTGGCTGTGCGGGATGTATCAAGTTCGCAGTCACGTCTGGTCAGAAGGGGGACGTTAAATCCGATGCCTCGTGTAAAGAGAATGCCACGTTCTTTGCACTTTAAGAACCCTTGGAACAACTCTTTGAGGGGTCCGTAGGTGGCCTGTTGCAAGGCAAAATTTCTGTCCCTATCCAATATACTCTCCTATTCCGGTGGCAGTCCAAATTTCTCTGACCATCATCCCAGATGGCCTCTATTTTATCAACCTACATATTGTATTTATTGTGAACTTGTTCTCGTCCTGAATATGCATGAAATATTTGCCACTGGAGGTTAAGCAACCAACAATCAATCAATCTTTCAAATGGAAACATTGTTGAATTTTTGTGTCCTTTCTCTACTTTTTAAAACAAGTTGACTCCTATTTCACCCTCCTTTCCACCTTAAAAAAAGAAAGAGAAAAGAGAAAGAATACAATTCCACCAAGCATCAAACTTTTTTATTCTTGAAAAGTCATAATACAAATAATGATGTAAAACAATATTATACAAAACAGAAACATTACAATGTTGTTACATATGGCTCAAAGAGATTTAATAAGAAACTGAACACAAGATGCATTTGTAAACATTTGTGTCAGAATACTGATGTAAATATGGCTACTGAAATCTATACCTTGGTCTCATGGTACATACTTTGACCAATAATGGATTACTGATACAAACTGTGACTTTTATTGAAAGTTGTCTCATCGGCACTCATACCACATCTTCTTGTATCTTAATACCAAATTTCATTGATTTTCATGGGTACAGAAATAAGAGAAACCATAGAAATTTGTCATCTTATATCTATAAATTAAATATTTTACCAATATGGAAGGGGAGATAATCAGAAAAATTCAATTTAAAATATTTTTCTTCAGGTGGAGGTATATTTGGTTTATTTGGAAAGAGGACAAACAGACATGGTAGAGATCCAATAGTGGTATTAGGATATGTTCTACATATGGCTGCCTTTTTTCTGATATTTATAAACCTTCCAAGTGAATCGCCATTAAAGTTATCAAACGAAGCTACATATTTAGTATCAAAGTAAGTTTATGATTAAAAGGCCATGAAATGACAAATGTAGAACAGTTCAAGCTAAAAAAAATAAAAGACTGGTTTTTATGTAAAAAACAAGATGGAAAACAAATATGATAAACAATAACAATTTGACAACTTTTGAATTACAGGCTCCTGATTTCGGACAGGCATGTACAGAATGTTGCTGAATTAAACATCCTCAATTCTTCATTGAGAACACTTTATAATCATGTTTGAAATACCTTCAAACAGTTTAAGCTATTATAGTGAATGAATAATTTCTGACTTGGAAAATTTTAAAAGAATAATTGAAGATTCTTTAAATTCATTTAAACTTATCAATACATAGCAATTTCACATACATTTGTCGTCATCCATTCTTTTTTTAAGTGATTTCATTTGCTCAATCAGTCTGCATCTCATTTACATAACATGTAAAAATAAATCAAATGGCAAAATTTATTTTTAATTCATTTTATAATGTTCAATTTATTTCAGTAAATATATTGCCATTTTGTGTTCGTTTCTACTGGGTTTTGGAGACAGTAGTTTTAATACTCAGGTAAGAAACACAATATTTCATACTGTAATCACATTGAAAGGAAAATATATATTTGTTAATGACAGTTTTTTTTTATTGTTCATGTTAAATAATAGATTTGTGAGTTTGATATATTGAATAGACTGCTGTATATTAAAGGCTATAGCAGGAATTTTCCCCTCTTTACATCTTTTGATTACTTGAGTCACCAGGTCTCATCTGAGTATCTCCACATGTCCTTTCATTGATAACAAAGATAAATTTTCTCTATTTTTGGCTTTTTTATTTTTAAATATGTTTTAAGATTTCCTTAAGATGATTTGCTATCATTTCCTGTTCAGAATCTGAGCACTTTTCTAATTTTAGATATTTTCTTTACTAATGAATAAGTATGCAGAAGACAGTTCACCACCTTTTGCATTATTTTATTTTATTCAAGTAAGTTATCAGTTTTTACACATAAAAGCTGAGTCTCACTTAAGGACCGTTTCAAAATATTTTTTTCAGCCCTTTCCAGACCTACTTTAATGAAAGATAAACAAAAGAAAATATGGATACAATGTAAATAGTTTGAAACAGTTTTAATATCAAACAAATACTTAATGCAACCATATTGATTTGATTATATGGTGTTTTGAGATGGTCCTTACGTTTAATTCCACAATGCACTGTAATGACAAAACCAATCAATTGCATTTATCACTTTTTTACATTTCCTTTTTAGCTTTATTCCATACTTGGCTTCATGTTTCCAGAAGACAGCTCTCCTGCTTTTGCCTTATTTAAATTTGTACAAGTAAGTTTTTCAACTTGCAATATTGGTAATGGGGGTATCTTCATGATGAATAACAGTAAAGATTCTTACCACAAGATATTGACTATAATATCTGGAGTTTGACAATAAAATGTACGCTTTATTAAGACGATTAAAACATCGACTGCTTTTGACGAATTACGTTAAAATAATTTTTTGATAAAAAAAATCACAATAAGGATATTTTGATGAATCAGAGTAAACTTTTAAAATTAATTTGACGCTAACAGTAGACGAAAATGACTGTTTGAAGCCTGACCTTAAAGGGCATTACTACCCTCATATTTATAATGCTAATATAGAAATTATTTAAATTTTCAAGACAACTCATATACACAGATAAATACTAGATTAAATATAACAGTTTCTGGATAAAATGGAAACAGATATATATATATATATATATGACATATATCTGATATCAGAATGTGAGTTCTTATATATTATTGCAATACTCACCAAGTTGCATTATTCGCAATAATAAAGATCTTGCAATAGTTTCTGAATTTACAATACACTCTAAAATATGAAAGGTATTTTAACGTAAAATCTTCTTTAATTTTAATAGAGATAAGCATGAAAAATTTCCAACACAAATTTGCGTACATCCTGGCATTTTGTGGTGAAACTTTCTGGGGTTTTACCTCAAACTGTATATGAATTTAAAATACCCCTAACTTATATTATCGGAAAATTTATAAAATCCAGAAAATTGATTGATTCACCTAAAAATTGAATTTGTACCATTATGATTATCTATTGCAAAACCTGAAAATTTGTTATAGTTTCAACTCTGTTATAGAGATAAACAAAAAAAATCTACTTAACTGATTGGTCAATCTTCATCTGTGAAGTAAACATGAAACTATATATAGGAAACAAGTATTCATTAACATTAGATGTATACGATGGCGAATTGTAAATCATAAGGCTATATCAACAGGATCCTGCTTTTTTTTTTGTAAAACAACAAAAAACCGACATATGTTATCTGTGTTAAACATGCTGAAACTATTCAAAAGTTTACTTTTATGATGTAGTTATATAGAATCCATGACAATAATCTGGAATGCGGTTACATGTACTAAAATTTCATGAATTCTAGAAAACTAGCTTTTTCATGAGTATACAATTTCTTGATTTTGCTTCAAAGTCCAAAATATAGAAAAATTGTAATTGGTTTCAAATTTGTGGTTCACCTGTACCTAAGAAAAAAACCAGAAATTAGTATCTAACAACTAATGATGTTACCCTCAGTAAATAAATGAATTATTTATTCTTTCAGTCCATAGCAGCAGCTGCTGGCTTTTTCTACAGTGACTACCTCATACTACAGTGGCAGTTGTTAATACTAGTCGTCTTAGGAACTGTAGGGACTTATTGTTTCTGTCTAGTTGAGTGGGGTAGCAACAAGGCAGTCAGAGAAGGATACCAGACTATTTGAGGTAAGGTAAAGGAGATAGGCAGGGACACAGTGTCTCTCCCTTGTTGAATGCAGTAGCATTATATGACTTTTGATTTGATGAACTTTCCTGTAAATTTCCTGCCGAAATGCTTATGTTATTATGTGACAGTGATAGCTGATTGTTCAATGACATTGTTTACGATAATCTTCTGGTCAATCAATATAACTCATTAGTAAACACAGGATTGGTTTATAGTCTTGAGAAGAGATGCAAACGATACCAGAGGGACATTCAAGTCATAAGTTGAAAATATGCTGACAGTAACATGGCTAAAAAAGAAAAAAACAAACAGAAACCAAAGACTGAGCAACAAATAATCTCAGGTTGTGTTGATCATGTAAATACAAACCTGAAGATTTTATTAAGAAACCATTATAGGACATAAAAGAGAAAACAACAAAAATAAATAAGTCCATATACCCAGTGAAGGTACTTAGGTTAACACATTATCGAGGTTAATTTAGAATTTAGCTTGCTTTTCCCCGTTCTGGACTCTTCTTGTAGTTGAGATTTCATCTTGTCTTTCCTGTGTCCCATATGTATGATTATTAAATATTTCTCGTCTTTTTTTCAGAATAATAAGTTGTAAAGCCATGGCAACTATACTTACCTTTTGCCTTAATTGACTGTGATATTTATGTTGTTAGGCTGTGGATGTATATTGGAGGAGATGTGTATTAAATGTGTTTGTGCAATAAAGACATAGGTGCAATATGTACAATAGAAACATTTATATATATAGTTGACCTTGATAAACTGTAGATTCAGAAATTATTGTGAGGTTTTTATTATGGCAAAATATGCAACTGAGACGAAATCGCAAATATTTAAATTTGCATTTTGAAATATTTTAATATGAATTAAACAGGATTTTCCTCAAAATCATGAAAAAATGACAAAATGGGGATAATAAGTGCACACAATAATTTCTGAATATACAGTATTGCTTCAATTATTTTTTTAATTATAAACTTGTACAAAGGTTGTAAATATTGTGAATTTACCATAATGAAAATGAAATTTTAGCCAAAATGGATGTTATCATGGTTTAACAAATATTATATGTTTATGTTTTGATTAAGATTGTTGTCAGTTAAAAAAAATTTATAGTTCTGAATAATTTTTATTCTCCATTCCTTGTAACTAGGTTGTTAAAAAGATGAATTTCTTTAATTTAATGGCTCAGGGTCGTCATTAAGGATTTTTGAAGGTGAGTCCAGGGGAATCTGTTATATTTGGCCACCAGTGAGAAGAAGAGGTTTTATTGTTATCTTATTTATTAATTCAGTTTCCATGACTTAATCGAGCAAGAAAATGACATCAAATACAGATAACTTCTGCTATAAAATTATGACAGGTTTGCTCAGTTGAGGCAACATTTTTCAATCTTGATGCAGCAGCCCTCCTGTAACTGGGGCAAGTGGTGTAATAGCACAACATTTTTAAAAACAGATTATAAAAATCAGTTGAAACGTTTCCATTTTCATGAACCCTTTTAGTTGCTTGAACCAATTCCAAATACAAGTCTTCAGAACTTATAATTTTATAGATAATTATGATTAAAAATAATATATAACTCCTTCATGCTGTAATTTGTAACAGTAACATAGATTATGTGTTTTCATCAGAAGACAAATAAAGGTCCTTGTGTTTACTTTTTGAAAAAAAAACTAATCATTTGATGAATAAGATTTTACAGGAAAAATATGTCTCTTATTTTATATGAAGTTCATATAAAATAAGAGACATATTTTATAGTTCAGAACTATATTTGGATGGAGAGCTGTCTCATTGGCACTCACACCACATCTTCCTATATCTATATATTGTCAAATTATATATTTGGATGATCATTTATTTTGTGTAAGTATTGATTATTTTGAAAGTCATTATATTCATCCGGGACCAATCTTATGAAGTTTCAATTTTTTAAAAGGCTAGAATTTTCTTTATGTTTTCGATTAATATGTGCTTGAATTCTAACTCATTTGGATTCTTTATTATTCATTTGATACCACTTTTTGTAGATTGTGTGGTTTTAGGAGGAGCCCAAATTGTAATTTCGATGAATAACAAATTTTCTATTGGTTTATATAAAAAAGAAGATGTGGTATGATTGCCAATGAGACAACTATCAACAAAAGACCAAAATAACACAGACATTAACAACTGTAGGTCACTGTACGGCCTTCAACAATGACAAAGCCCATACCACATAGTCAGCTATAAAAGGCCCCTGTATGTTGACTTTGGCAAATCCAGGAAATTAAAAATAATTGAAATTGCAACTTTCCCCAATCCAAAATGGGTATCCTTGAAGTACACTTTATTAGACCATCAAAGTAAGTTTATGATGTAAGGCACTTGTAAAAAATAATATCAATGTAAAATATAGGGCTAATCAAGGAAGAAAATGTAACTTTTTTCAGTATCTTTATGTATGCAGGATAAAAAAAAATCAAACTTCAACTTGTATTAGCAATCTATTCGACTATTAAACTCTTTTGTTTTATGTTTATCCTTAATATGTTATCTTATTTCATCAGAGCTCTTGTAATCTTGTTTACTCCTGGTGGTCCTTGAAGAGATTTCTGGTCCTCACTTTTATTTCTATTGCAAAACACCAAAACTGTATGTCCTTCCAAAATCTGCTGGTCAAACCTAGGACCACTACTTTTCAAGAACTCTGATTAGATTTGACCATACCTGTATGGAAATCTTATTTTTACATGCAACTGAGATGAGAAATCAGCAAAATATTGTGGATTGATTTTGTCATATAAAATATTATGCTAAGTAGTAAACATTCCTATAACCTTTCTAATAAAATGTTTGAAAAATAAAGCTATTATTTTATTTTATTTGAGTTTGCTGAAGAAGGTTAATCACTATTGTGATTTGAAATATCCATAAAATTATACTATTTTTGGACGATATTCAGTCAAACTAATTGAATCATTCTCATCGAGCCTGCAATTCATTGCTACAGAAACCAACCATAACAATTTTACATCCCATCACTTGACCTCTACATTTAAGTTCAGTCTGTGACTGAAGTTTTTTTTTATCATCAATTACCTTTGTCCAACCTGATAAAGATAAAAAATAAACCAACCATGACTTAAAAAGAAAAAGACAAACAGAAAAACTATAGTACACAAGAAACAACACAGAAAACTGTATTAAGCTATAGAAACCCCATCAAAAACTTAGAGTGATCTCAGGTGCTATGGAAGGATAAGCAGATCCTTTTCCACATGTGACACCCGTTTTAGGATTTAGATAGATGCCTTGTCTATCTGTCCTTCAGAAATCTTTGTATCAATTCAACTTCATACGAATACAACACACAAGCTTGCAAGATATCTTATGTTAATTAATTAAGGTGTAGTGTCCAATATACGGATAGAAGAATTTAATTGCCCCTTTATAGATTAATGCAAAAAAAGAGAAGAACAGATAAGAAATTTTCAAAAATCTCATGAATGTTGTAGCTGTATAATATTTATTCCTAGGTTAGCTATAAATATCATGTAGCACAGTTGTTTACAAATGTTCAAATACCATCAATATATTTGGAAGACAACTAGGGTTACAAACAAGAACTTGGGGAATAGACCACTTTCAAGTACATCTGTTACTGGAGAAAAACCTCTTCAATTATGCGCGCCTTTATGACGTCATATATACTAGATAGAGGGGATCGTATGTATCCCTGCACTATTAACGTTCATCAAGCGTCTTAGTGATCGTCAGTGTACAGGATAGACTAGAAGTATGTTTGTTTTGTAAGTACTTAATTACATTTCCCTACTGACAGCAATTCTGTTAGTTAATTGTGAGAATTTCATTTATCACATATTTCGTTCAATAGTTTATAGTTTTCCATCCACACACTCAAAAATGGAATGGAAGTGACAATGCCTCTAAACGCATGAATGGTGTTCTCTAAAACCAGAGTTTTTTACTCGTAAGTTGTCTATTGCATGAACTCCAACTAAGATGCTATCTTCAAATCAATAACAATAAACACTGTGTCATTTGATGCGACTGTCATACAAGTGAGAGAGATTTAGCTAGCTATAAAACAAGGTTGAATCCACCCTTTTCTGCATAAGAAAATACCGGTACCAAGTCAGGAATATGACAACTTTATCCGTTCGTTTGATGTGTTTGAGTTTTTGACTTGCCTTTGACCTCTTGGCGTCCGTCGTCGTCGTCGTCGTCGTTAAATTTTTACATTTTGAACTTCTTCTAGGGAATCATTGAATGGAATGAAACAAAACATGGCATTAATGTTCCTTATGAGGTGCTGACCAAGTGTAGTTCCTTTGTAGCCGATCCATCATCCAAGATGGCCGCCAACGGGGGACTTAGTTTAACATAGGACCCTATGGGAAATGCATACAAATGACTTCTTTTAGAGAACCACTGAACGGAATGAAACCAAACATGTCATGAATGTTTCTTATGAGGTGCTGACCAAGTGTTGTTACTTTGTAGCCAATCCATCATCCAAGATGACTGCCAGTGGGGTGACTTAGTTTAACATAGAACCCTATGGGAAATGCATACACAAGTCTTCTCCTAGAGAACCACTGAATTGAATGAAATCAAACATAGCCTGAATGTTCCTTTCCTTATGAGGTTGTGTTGTTACTTTTAGCCAAATTCTATATTTGTTTACATGAATTCAAAAACCCAAGTAAATTCAGGTGAGCGATTCAGGGTCCGGTTTAGTTTTCCCCTGAGAACCATATTATTGTGATTTTACTCTTTTGTCTTTTGTGAAGGGTTGTCTCATTGACAATCACACCGCATATTCTATTTTAATGTCATAGAAGATACCAGTATTATCATACCTCATGCCTGTTTCGTCTATTTGCAACTCCTCGGTTACGTTAGAATAGAAAAAAAGGTTATGTAGGAAGTTTTAAAATTATGAAATATTAACCAAATACAGCTAAGTTCGTGTTGTTTATTATTTGGTTTTATGTGTTGTGTCATGTGTACTTTTGTTTGTCTGTTTGTCTTTTTCATTTTTAGCCATATGGCGTTATCAGTTTATTTTAGATTTATGAGTTTGGCTGTCCCTTTGGTATCTTTCGTCTCTCTTTTAATCTATTTGTATCTAGTAAACATTCTTATATGTTTTCTTAAAAGTTGATTTATAATGACCATATCAATGGTAATTAATTTCAACACAAAAGTACAGATAATAAAAACTATGCTGCCAATCAATCATATATTTAGAAGAACACCATAATTTTATTTATGGGGAGTTATCGTAAACCCCCCAAAAAAACAACTCTTATGCCTGTATTGTGACAGAGAACAAATTGAAGATGAATACCATTTATTTCCAGACTGCCCACGATATGCCTTAATAAAATGTATCAATATAAAAAAAAAACATATACTTAAACTGTGCGAAATTGCATTTAGTTATATCACGGAATCATATGTCCACACTGGTGAGCAGCATTCCGCCAGTCCTTATTAACATCGCTGCATAATACGTAAAGAAAAGTTTGTCAAGTATGTAAATATACTTGTACTTAATCATAAGTGAAGAAAACGTTAAAATCTGTGGTTATATGTACGACTATATATATATTTTAATTCTCGTATGAATGTTACTGTCTCTCTCCTTTTACCATGAAAATATCTGTTATAGAGTTCATATTTAATCATGACAGAACCAATGTGTAACCCTCGTATATTTTCAAATTATGAGATTAGTTTCCGGTCATCTAACTCGTTGGATTTAACAGATATTACACTAAGGGTGACTCAGATACTTCTTGTTTTAGGGGGAGAAACAGCCTAAGCATTTAAATTTTCATTAACAAATCTCTTTATTCTTGACATTACACTTCCGAAGCACCTGAGATCTCCGCAAGTTGTTGATGGAATTCTTTTTGCTTAGTCTTTAGTTTTCTGTGTTGTGTCTTGTGTGCTTTGTTTGTCTTTTGTCTTTTATCTTTTTTTGCCATGGAGTTGTCAGTTTGTTTTTGATCTTGGAGTTTGATTGTTCCTATGGTATCTTTCGCCTCTCTTGATAATTTTAAAAAGATATACGTTACATATACATATAGCTGGTAAAATATTGAATTTATTTTTTTCTGTGGTTTAGCATTCAATAAGTACGTCATAGAGACATGTTTATTTCTTCATAATTCTAAAGTCATCTCCATTGTTTAGCAAACTTTGTAAATTGAATACTTTCAACCCAGAAATACAATAAAATACAAATAAATTAATATAGGATATATTAAAAGTATGTTTTTTTGCGAAAAATATTAATAAATCAGTTTAAGTTTTTATTCCTAATCAGAAGTTATTAGCGTTAATCTATTAACATTAAATTTGTGACTATATGTCTTGTCTTTATTCGCGTGTGTTCATTTCACAACGGTGAAAGTTCAAGCGAAAATAAAAGTTGTAATTGAATAATATATTTGCTAATGTACCGTGCTTGGTAGTAAGGGTATTGTGCGTATACATATGTATAATGA
The DNA here is from genome assembly GCF_036588685.1 of Mytilus trossulus. Lineage (NCBI taxonomy): Eukaryota > Metazoa > Mollusca > Bivalvia > Mytilida > Mytilidae > Mytilus > Mytilus trossulus. Next base: position 2,041,599 of record NC_086379.1, on the reverse strand, counting down.
AAACACTCAATTCAAGTAAAATACAAATTGGAATTGAATATGATTGCTAGTGTCCGGTAATTGATGGTCAGGATATTGTTAGTATTTAATGAGAACACTCACTTTCCGGAAGATAAAGAATTGACAATAGAATTAAACAATTTCCTCAATTGAAATTATTAATTTCTTTTTTATCAATTAGTTTTAGTTCCTATTGGCATATGAAGCGTTTATGGCGCAAATATACAATTTCAGCACTAGTATCTATGATGAGTTTATTTTCAAAAGGTTGAATTAAATAATGGAACTGCAGTGTTCGCTTTCACTAAATATAAACAATTACGGAATAGTGTTCCTCGCATTAAACGTTGCCTTAGGGATCAATTCGTCTCATACATTAAAGGATTTATGTACTTATCAGAAAGATAATGAATATACATATATACGCTCGAACATCTTAAAAAGAAATGAATCGGTTCAAAATAGAATAATTAGAGTTTTAAATGACAGATACGGCCGTCGACATTCGTCAGTAAACAATGAGTCCGATTTTCATGAAAACAAAAAAATCAGCTGTTGCGAGACGTGCACCATGTGTAGAAATGGTGTCTTTAAGCTTCGTAGCCAAGACAAAATTTGCCTCAACCAAACGATTATCCGTTGCTCGGATTATACATATCATAAGAATTATGTATATTATGATTATTCGTACCGGCATAAGTGTCCTTGCGAAAACGACGATATTCTAGAACTTTTTAATGACCCTTTGGAAGTGTATAACATAACGTATGAAGAAACGGCTGTAATTCCTTTCATTTCTGGTATTAATATATACTTTTACCCGGATAAAGAAGACAAATGCATGAAGTTATTTTCTGAATCCATGGATTCTAAGGTCAGAATTACGAATTCAGATGTTAATAGATTCTTCTTGAGATATGAAAGCTGGGCTACTTCTGTTCGCTTTATGAATGAGTACAACATATTTATAGTCATAGACACATCATATGTAGCATATGTTACCGGCTTTTTTCTTGTGGATATTACCCTGTGGCCAGATACCAAAACATCATTTTATGCTGAATTTAAAAATCATGATTGTATGGACCATTTTTATCAGTTTACACTGAAAAATAGCCTTAATAACCTTTTATCAGCCTCGGATATTAATAAATTTTCGTTAGAAAAACAGTGCCTTGTCAAGTTTCGATTTTATAGAGGCGGATTATTTCATGTACTCTTTAGTTCACCTTACTTTGTTTACATAGCAACTGTTTTCACAGGAATATTAATCGTGGTGAACATCTGTGTACTGTCCGTATTTCTGAAGCAGGAAAATCGTTCTACGGTCACAATTTTACTATCATTTCTTGCAATATCTGATACTTTAACAGCTATAACGAGGATACTTGTAACGTTAATAGGTTATATGTTTTATGCTGACTTCATGTATGTCATCAAAACTGAGGTTAGAGAATGGTACCTAGATTACCCAAAATGCATTGTGTATATATGTTTTATGGTTCAAGGAGAGGCTTTCAATATTATGTCAGCATTAACCACTTTATTATTGTGCATTCAAAAGTCCCTTTCATTTATGTTCCCTGTATGGAGTAAAGAGCATCTTCAACTTAAATTCTGGACCATCTTTGCGGTTTCGTTGATGGTATTTACACAAATATGTTTTATACCCTTGATAGATGGCACACGAAAATCATTACGGAATGACAACGGTATTTGTTTACATGAAATGGATTTTTCAAACATTTCTGAATATTATACATGGACAGTTTCGGTCATTTACTGTTTAGCCGTTGTCGTTGTTCTAACATGTGTCGTCTATATCACATGCAAACTCAAACGTCATCAGACCTACTCGTCAGTCGTTTGGTCAAAATATCGACGCTCTGCAATAACGGTAATAGCAATTGGCATAATATTTATATTTTCGAACTTGTTACTAATTTTTACATGGTGGATGGGTGCATTATTATTTTTATCACAAACATATGGAACATTTGTACGTGTATACTATGATAATTTATCAGTTATCTTAGACTTGAGATCATGTTGTTCCTTGGTCAGATTTTTGCTTAACTTTGCGGTGTATATTTTAATGAGTGAACAGTTGAGGGGAATACTGTATAAACGTGTTGTTGTCGTCATCCAAAAATGTAGATGTTTACATTAGGAAATGTAGATGTCTTCAGTTACTTTATTGTGAGACAACCAAAAGTTGCCAACAACACGTGACTGTAATTTACATCTAATATAAAAAAAAAAGATGTGGTATGATTGCCAATGAGACAACTATCCAAAAAATACTAAAATGACACAAACATTAACAATTATGGGTCACCGTACGGCCTTCAACAATGATCAAAGCCCATACCGCATATAGTTAGCTATAAAAGGCCCCGATAAGACAATGTAAAACAATTCAAGCGAGAAAACTAACGGCCTTATTTATGTAAAAAAATTAACGAAAAACAAATATGTAACACATAAACAAACGACAACCACTGAAATACAGGCTCCTGACTTGGGATAGGCACATACATAAATAATGTGGCGGGGTTAAACATGTAAGCGGGATCCCAACCCTCCCCTAACCTGGGACAGTGGTATAACAGTACAACATAAGAAAAAAACTATAAAAAAAAAGTTGAAAAAGGCTTTACTCATCAGATAGACAATGTGCGTTTTGTTATTCTCTTACTTTTCTACATTGGCTAAAGGTATAGGGGGAGGGTTGAGATCTCATAAACATGTTTAACACCGCCGGAATTTTGCGCCTCTCCCAAGTCAGGAGCCTCTGGCCTTTGTTAGTCTTGTATGATTTTAAATTTTAGTTTCTTGTGTATAATTCGGAGTTTGGTATGACGTCCATTATCACTGTACGATTATGCATATTTTAGGGGCCAGCTGAAGGACACCTACGGGTGCGGGAATTCTCGCTGCATTGAAGACCCATTGGTTGCCTTCGGCTGTTGCTTGCTCTATGGTCGGGTGGTTGTCGGTTTGACATATTCACCATTTCCTTTCTCAATTTTATAAAAAAAAAAAAGTGGACGTGGCCGGGTACTTATACATCCCGACACAAAAAGACACAATGAACAGATCTAAGAGTACTCGCAGTTATCTGACAGCTAGTTCAAAGCCATTAACCATGTTAACTTCTAATAACAAAATCATGCCTCTAAGACTAAGCAATCAATCCGTACACATCCAACATACAATGGATTTAGTGTAAAGACGTCATAAACAGCCAGAGAAATACATGACCTTGTGCAATGCCAAGTTACAGGTATCGACATATTGTAGATCCATGAAAATGTATATGTATATAACATACAAGTAAAATCAGAACGTGTGTGTGTGTAAGAAGAAACTTTAATTCAGAGAAAGCGAAAATTCTGAGAACATTCGAAGAGTGAAATAATATAAATGGATGACAATTCTTGTCTGCTAACGTCTTCATTAAAATGAATATTTGAGCATAATTAAATTGCAGTTTGATGTTTTATATATACATTTTATATTCAAGATCTCTTGATTATTAAGGATACATTGACACATATATTTCGTCACATTACTAAAGGACACTGCAAGAAAATTTGTAGTCACAATTATCAGTAATTATATACTTATAGTAGATATCAAAAGTACCGGGATTATAATTTAGTACGCCTGACGCGCGTTTCGTCTACATAAGACTTATTAGGGACGCTCTTATCAAAATAGTTATAAAGCCAAACAAATACAAAGTTGAAGAGCATTGAGGATCCAACATTAAAAAAGAACATTTTAAATTTGACAATAACTATAACGAACTCTTCTGATGACCCTCCGACTCCCCTCGGTAAAAACCCCAATATAAATGGCAGCATAGCGCTCAACAAGAAACGAGATTCAATACAATACGTTAAGCCCTAAATGTAAAATCTATTTTATTGTGTCGTTGTGAATATTTGGTTATGCCCTGTCAATGATAACTGCTCAATCATATATTTATTACAACAGCATATGTCTGTTTGGGGCGTTATTGAAAGTTGAAAGAAAACAATGCTTATGCCTGTCTATTGACAGATACAAAATCGAAGATGAATACCATGGTTTGTTGTAAGTTTCCACGCTATTTCTTAATAAGAGGTATATGTATCAAAAAGTAATCACATGACATTGCATTCAGTAGTATGATTGAATCATATGTATACACATTTACGCAGCAGATCGACAGTCATTATAAAAATCACTTCAAAATACATTAATAATTGACTTCCTTCAAGAAAAGTGTGTCTAATATGTAAAAATAGTTGTACATGATGATTAATCATAAGTTAATATATGAAGTCAGGTACTACTATATGTTTGAAAACATATTCTCCCGGTCACATCCACTTGTAATTTTTGTCTATCTGATGAGTTAAGCCTTTTTCAACTCATTTTTATAGTTGGTTCTTATGTTGTACTGTTATACCACTGTCCCAGATTAGGGGAGGGTGGGATCCCGCTAACATGTTTAACCCCGCCACATTATTTATATGTATGTGCCTGTCCCAAGTCAGGAACCTGTCAATTTAGTGGTTGTCGTTTGTTTATGTGTTGCATATTAGTTTTTCGTTAATTTTTTTTACATAAATAAGGCCGTTAGTTTTCTCTTTTGAATTGTTTTACATTGTTTTATCGGGGCCTTTTATAGCTGACTATATGCGGTATGGGCTTTGCACATTGTTGAAGGCCGTACGGTGACCTATAATTGTTAATGTTTGTGTCATTTTGGTCTTTTGTGGATAGTTGCCTAATTGGCAATCATACCAAATCTTCTTTTTTATATTCTCATATGAAAATAAACTCATCATTGGAACCAGGATTGATATTTTGTACTTGCTACAAACACGCGGTTCGTCTACAGACGACTCAGCAGTGACACTCGAATCAAAAAGGGGTTAAAGGTCAAAGTAAAGTAACTGTCTATCTGCTTTAATTGTAAAATTGGCTGTTTTAGTTTTTGTCCTCAATGCTCTACAACTTCGCACGTGCGTCCTTCATTTGATTTTTTTTACTTTTTAAATTGGCGCGTCACTGATGACTCTTTTGTAGATGAAACGGGCGTCTGGTGGAAATACAAAATTTTAATGCTGGTATCAATGATGAATTTATTTAGTGTTTGTGTTTAATCATGCCAAAACCATTTTGTAACCCTTCAAATTATGAGACTGTTGTTTCTCATTTAACTGCTTTGCCTTTTAGATACATAACAACAACATGACTCAGATATCGGTATGTTTGAGGTGGAGAAACAGCCTAGACACTTAGGTTTTTATCAACAAATCTCTTTAGTCTTGAAAATAATTTTGAATGATATATTTCACATATATATACATGCAGATATACATGTATATATAATATTTGAAATTTTCTTTTATATAGGGTAGCATTCATTACAATACATAGAGACAATTAGAGACATGTTTTTTCTTCCAAATTAAAAAAAAAATGAACACAGTCGGCTATCTCTGATTTGTAGAAAAGTTTGTATGTAAATTTTCATCTCAAACATACATATTGCGACTTGGATGGGGAGTTGTCTCCTTGGCACTCACACCACATCTTTCTATCTATATACAATACAATAAAAAAATGTATGATGTATCATAAGAATGTATATGACGAAAATGAATATTAAATAACTTAAAATTTCTATTCCTCAAAAGTCATCAGCGTGAATCGATTATCAAATTTGTGACTATATGTCTTGTTTTTATTCGCGAGTGTTCATTTTACAAACTGTCAAAGTTCAAGTGAAAAAAAAAGTTGGAATTGAATATGATTGCTAGTGTCCGGTGATTGATGGTAAATGTATTGTTTGTATATAATGAGAACACTTAACTGAATTTAAAAAAAATACAAATTTGATTTGAATATGATCGCTAGTGTCGAGTGATTGATTGTCAGTGTATTGTTTGTTCCTAATGAGGACACCCCGTTTCTGGACGTTACAGAAATGAGAATGGAATTAAACTATTTCCTCATTTGAACTAAAAACAAATTTGAATTAATTGAAAATGATTGCTAGTGTCCGTTGATAGATGGTAGGTTTATTGTTTGTTTCTAATGAGGACACTCAGTTTCTGGATGATACAGAAATGACAATGGAATTAAACTATTTCCTCAATTGAACTTAATTATTTCCTTTTCATTAATTAGTTTTAGTTTCTATTGGCATATCACTCTTGTTATATATTAAAGAGGACTAAAACATAAAATTTAAGGAAGTGGAGATGAGTCGTACATATTATGCTCATGCGCATATCGATTTAAAACGTTTTCACTGATGAGTCTTTTGTAGACGAAACGAATGTCTGGTGCAAACATACAATTTCAATCCTGGTTTCTATGATGAGTTTAATTGCATAATGTTTAACTAGATAACGGAAATGCAGTGTTCGTTTTCACTAAATATGAACAATTACGGAATAGTGTTCCTCGTCTTCTTACACTTTGCCTTAGGGATCAATTCGTCTCATACATTGAAGGATTTATGTATTCAAACAGATAATCAATATACATATATGCGCTCAAACATTCTTTAAAGTAATGAATCCGTTCAAAATAGAATAATTAGAGTTTTAAATTACAAAGACCGTCGACATTTGTCATTAAACAATGAGCCCGAATTTCATGAAAACAAAAAAATCAACTGTTGTCAAACGTGCACCATGTGTAGAAATGGCGTCTTTACGCTTGGTAGCCAAGACAAAAGTTGCTTCAATCTATCGATTATTCATTGCCCGGATTATACATATCATAAGAAATATGTATATTATGATCATTCGTACCGGTATAAACTTCCTTGCGAAAACGACGATCTTCGAGAACTTTTCGATGACCCTTTGGAAGTGTATAACATAACATATGAAGAAACGGCTGTGATTCCTTTTTTTTCCGGTATCAACATATACTTTTTCCCGGATAAAGAAGACAAATGCATGAAGTTATTTTCTGAAACCATGGATTCAAAGGTCAGAATTACGAATTCAGATGTTAATAGATTCTTCATAAGATATGAAAAATGCGCTACTACTGTTCGATTTACAAATGAGTACAACATTATATTTGTAGACACATTATATGCAGCATATGTTACCGGTCAGTTCCTTGTTGATTTTTCACCTTGGCCATTTTTATTTTATGCTGAATTTGAAAATCATGATTGTATGGACCATTTTTATCAGTTTACACTGCAAAATAGGCTTAATGACCGTTTATCAGCCTCAGATATAAATAATTTTTCGTTAGAAAAGCAGTGCCTTGTCAAGTTTCGATATTATAGTGGCGAATTAGTTCATGTACCATTTAGTTCACCTTACTTTGTCTACATATCAACTGCTTTCGCAGGAATATTAGTCGTAGTGAACATATGTGTATTGTCCGTATTTCTGAAGAAAGAAAATCGTTCCACGGTCACAATTTTACTTTCATTTCTTGCAATATCCGATACTTTAACAGCCATTTCGAGAATACTAGCAACGTTAATAGGTTATATGTTTTATGCTGACTACATGTATATCATCAAAACTGAGGTTAAGGAATGGTACTTAGATTACCCAAAATGCATTGCGTATATATGTTTTTTGATTCAAGGTGATGCTTTCCATTTCATGTCAGCATTAACCACTTTATTATTGTGCATTCAAAAGTCCCTTTCATTTATGTTCCCTGTATGGAGTAAAGAGCATCTTCAAATTAAATTCTGGACCATTTTTGCGGTTTCAGGTATGGTATTTACGCAAATATGTTTTATACCCTTGATAGATGGCGAACGCAAAGTATTACGAAATGATAACGGTATTTGTTTACGTGATATGGATGGACACCGCAATCTTGTAAACATTTTTGAATATTACGCATGGACAGTTTTAGTCATTTACTGTTTAGCCGTTGTGGTTGTCCTTACATGTGCCGTCTATATCACATGCAAACTTAAACGTAATCAGTCTTACTCGTCAGTCGTTTGGTTAAAATATCGACGATCTGCAATGACAGTTATAACGATTGGCATGATATTTATAATTTCGGACTTGTTACACATTTTGACATGGTTGATGAATGTTTTATCATTTTTACCACAATCACTTCATGCATATGAAACATTTAGACGTATATACTATAACAATTTATCAGTTATCTTAGACTTGAGATTATGTTGTTCATTGGTCGGATTTTTGCTGAACTTTGTGGTGTATATTTTAATGAGTGAGCAGTTAAGGAGAATCCTGTATAAACGTGTTGTTGTCGTTATCCAGAAATGTACATGTCGTCAGTAACTTTTTTGTTAAAGAAGTTGACAAAACAACGTGACTGTAATTTATAATTTAGAGAAAGCGAAAATCCTGAGAATATTCGACGATTGAAATAATATAAATGGATGACAATTCTTGTCTGCAAACGTCTACATTAAAATGTATATTTTATCATAATTAAAATTGTAGTTTGATGTTTTCTATATACTTTTTATATTCAAGACTTCTTGATTTTTTTCCTTAATATATATATATATATATATACAACTCGTCTAAACATCAACCCAACAATGTTCGATCTGTAAATTTGCTTTCGCAAATTTTTGGTTCTTCCCTCACCGGGATTCGAACCCATGCTACTGTGATATCGTGACACCAAATCGCCTGCACTGCAGCCGTCCCGCTAGACCACACGACCACCTGGGCTCTCAATATAAGAGCCTTCTGTGGACATGTGTTACCTTTCCACGTCAGTTTTAATCTAGCGGCGTACTACAGTACATGATATATAAGGCATGAAGATGTTATTGTTACAGATCAGCTAAATTATCTATAGTAAAGGATCCTACAAATTAATGTAATATACAGTCACAGAAAAAAAATATATATACCAGTCACAGAAAATATACAGTCAAAGAAAATATATATATATACCAGTCACAGAAAATATACAGCCACAGACAATATATATATATATACCAGTCTATATATATATATATATATACCAGTCTAAAGATTTGCACAACGGTACTGATATAAGGTGTTATTAAACGAAAATGTTGTTATAAAATCGTGTTGACAAATATTTCGGCTCAACAAATGGCCTTCTTCTTGTGTCACAAGTTTTAACAATACTGATACATAATGTATAAGGTGTGAAAATAGATCAGTGATAATACAGGTAAGTTTTGGTCGATTGATTTTAATCCTGAATATCATAATTTAAACAAAAAACTTATATCAGTACCGTTGTGCAAATCTTTAGACTGATATAATTTTTTCCTTATCTGCATAGTATCACCTATTCCAGACGATCCGGTACATTCATTCATTCATTCATTCATGTCTTTATTTCCTCATAATTGAGATACAATGAAAACGTACAATTAACTAAATATCAGACAACACAAAAAAAAATAAACGAAATAGGTACACAACAGTTTTTCTCATATACAGACAAATATATACACTTTGGTCTCTCAGTATTAAGGCCTTCTATAATCTCGATTGATGACATATCATGTATTGCTTAGCCTGACACAACGGCCATATAATGCTAAGCACTGAACCACATGGGCGTGACATAGTCTCTCAAACTCAGAATGTTCAACACTTAAATTTAATGGAATTCTTCCGAGCAAAATTTGATATATATCCTCATCGTCATATTCACTTAGCTCAGAATAAAGTTGTAGCGGAAAATTCTCGATGATAATATCCCACCACAATTCGCGCAGCTCTAAAGTGCAAATGCAGGAACAGCATGCATGTACATATACATCACTAAAGTCATTTTCGCATTCGACGCACTTATCTCCTGATGAATTTGGTATATCAGCTAACAGTTTTGTAATAAAATATGAATTTCATATTTCTGCAAACGATTGTGCTTTTTTCCAGAAATTTGTCATAGAAACTGTTTTATGAATATTTCTAAAACGCATAAAATTGTCATCTAACGCAATACGGTTTAACCAGTTGACTGACTGTTGTTCGTTAACTGTTTTGTGAACAATCGATTTCCATTGACTTTTTGATGGGAAACTACCAGTATCAATATATTCAGTAAGATACTGAATAAGTCCATATGTTCTTAGAATGTCAATGATATCCGGAATGTATCCATAGTGACGGTAGTGAGGGTCTATGAGGAATGAAAATAGACGAACTAAAAATATTCTTTTTGAAAGATAATTGTTATCTAACGTACACAGTTTTTGAAAAAAGAACAGTTTTCTTTTGTGAATAAAACTCATAATCGGATGAATTCCAATAATGCTCTCGCACATATCAGATCTGGTAGAAGTTTTTAAAGCTAAAATGTGTTTGACAATGAAGTGCTGAAAACAATTAAGCGTCGTTATATCAAAGGATTTGAGGTTACTCCATGTTTCACAGCCATAGAGAACGCTTGGTAAGACAACAGTTTTGTACAATTTAACTAATACAGACGGATTAGTTGCTCTTGACATTACTCCTTTCAATGCGAAGAATGCGTTTTTACCTTTTCTACAAGCATTTATAGTTCTGTTCTTTGTTTTGAATCGAGAATTAAGTTCAATACCTAAATGTGTATAGTTGTTCGATAATGGAATATTCTTATTTCCAATACACCAGTGGAAGTTAACATTGTTTTCTCTTGTATTTATGGAGAATTGTATAATACTTGATTTGCTTGCGTTAAAACAGAACCGCCAGTTTCTAGAGTACTCGAAACACACATCAAGCATGCGTTGGAGAGACAGTGGGGTCGTGGCAATCCGTGATATGTCATCGGCAAGAGCAGGTGCACCACAATTAATACTGTATATACCTGTGTTTTGATTGCATTTCTCAATTTCACATATTAAATCATTAATAAAAATTAAATACAGTAAACCAGACAGCACACTACCTTGTCTTACACCTTCTAACACTGGGAAAAAATTTGACTGGTGCTGGTTAACAACTATAGCACTCTTTGTATTTGTATGAAAGTCATTTACTATTACCCATAATTTATTGTTAACACCTAGTTGAAACAATTAGTACATAAGACCAAGTCTCCAGACTGTGTCAAATGCCTTCCTACTATCAAGAAAAGCTACAAAAATCTTTCTACAAAATTCAAGATTATGAAAAATGGTCTCATGTAGATTAAAGGAAGCTGTTAGACAACCGAGGTTCTTCTGAAATCCTTGTTGTTGACAGTTAGGGAAGTTTATGTTTCCAATATGATTAGCAAACGGTTTTTTATAACATGCTCAAAGACCTTTGAAACACACGGCAAAAGTGTAATCGGACGGTAGCTGTCAGGAGATGTTTTAGGTTTATTGTTTCCTTTAAAAAGTGGTACCAGTAAACCAAACTTCCAGTCATAAGGAACACGACCTTTCTTCACTATTAGGTTAAAAAATGAAGTAAGGCAACGGATAAGAACTTCTCCGCCGTATATCAAATGTTCGTTTTGAATTTTATCGTGGCCGCTGGCTTTTTTACGCATCAATGATTTGACAATATTGCGCACTTCACATTCTTTGATGACTCCACCAGGTAGGTTCTCGTTGGAGTTACAGCAGGTGTTTAAAATCTCTGAATACGCACTGTCAATAAATTGTTTCTTTGACGCATCAAAAGTATCAGTATTGTTTGTTGTACAAATGTTTGAAAAATAGTCCATAAAGGCATTCGCAATGCTTTCTGGGTCATTACATGTATCACCATTATGGATAATTTCCGGATAAATTCTTGATGTTGATGGTTTACATCTTTTTACTAGTTTCCAGAATAACCGGATATCGCACTCAGCTGCTTCGTTTATGTCATCGTAACATTTTTGAATATATTGTTCGTAAGCTGCGTTTTGCACATTCCGAAATTCGTATTTGGCTTTTTTGTAATGTTTATACGATTCATGACTCATTCCTCTGGGTCGTTCATTTGCCAGCCATCGTTTACGCATTGACCGTTCCATTTGATGAGCTTTCTTAACATCGGGTGTCCAGTATGGTTTTGTATATGGGTTAAACACGCACTTAGGAATAACGGAATCTGCCGCTTCATGTAAAATACTTTCGATTTCCGTGTTAACAGTATCTACATCGCAATTGTCTGAATTAATTCGGTCGGTTAACAATTCTATTGGTACGTCCATATATTCTTGATATTTTCTTATATGATCAACAACAAACGAGATTCAATACAATACGTTAAGCCCTAAATGTAAAACCTATTTTATTGTGTCGTTGTGAATATTTTGGTTATGCCCTGTCAATCATAACTGCACAAGTAAATGATAGATTGTCTGACAAACTATGATGTCAATCATAACTGCACAAGTAAATGATAGATTGTCTGACAAACTATGATGTCAATCATAACTGCACAAGTAAATGATAGATTGTCTGACAAACTATGATGTCAATCATAACTGCACAAGTAAATGATAGATTGTCTGACAAACTATGATGTCAATCATAACTGCACAAGTAAATGATAGATTGTCTGACAAACTATGATGTCAATCATAACTGCACAAGTAAATGATAGATTGTCTGACAAACTATGATGTCAATCAGAACTGCACAAGTAAATGATTGATTGTCTGACAAACTATGATGTCAATCATAACTGCACAAGTAAATGATAGATTGTCTAACAAACTATGATGTCAATCATATATTTATTACAACACCATATGTCTGGTTTCGAAAATTGAAAAAAAAACAATGCTTATGCCTGTCTTTTGACAGATACGAAATCGACGATGAATACCATGGTTTGTTGTAAGTTTCAACGCTATTTCTTAATAAGAGGTATATGTATCCAAAAGTAACCACATGATATTGCATTCAGTAGTATGATTGAATCATATGGATACACATTTACGCAGCAGATCGACAGTCATTATAAAAATCACTTAAAAATACATTAATAATTGACTTCCTTCAGGAAAAATGTGTCTAACATGTAAAACTAGTTGTACATGATAATTTATCATAAGTTAATATATGAAGTCAGGTACTACTATATGTTTGAAAACATATTTTCCCGGCCACATCCACTTGTAATTTTTGTCTATCTGATGAGTTAAGCCTTTTTCAACTCATTTTTATAGTTCGTTCTTATGTTGTACTGTTATACCACTGTCCCAGGTTAGGGGAGGGTTGGTATCCCGCTAACATGTTTAACCCCGCCACATTATTTATGTATGTGCCTGTCTCAAGTCAGGAACCTGTCAATTCAGTTGTTGTCGTTTGTTTATGTGTTGCATATTTGTTTTTCGTTCATTTTTTTACATAAATAAGGCCGTTAGTTTTCTCGTTTGAATTGTTTTACATTGTTTTATCGGGGCCTTTTATAGCTGACTATATGCGGTATGGGCTTTGCACATTGTTGAAGGCCGTACGGTGACCTATAATTGTTAATGTTTGTGTCATTTTGGTCTTTTGTGGATAGTTGTCTAATTGGCAATCATACCAAATCTTTTTTTTTAAATTCTCATATGCAAATAAACTCATCATTGGAACCAGGATTGATATTTTGTCATTGCTCCAAACACGCGGTTCGTCTACAGACGACTCAGCAGTGACACTCGAATCAAAAAGGGGTTAAAGGTCAAAGTAAAGTAACTGTCTATCTGCTTTAATTGTAAAATTGGCTGTTTTAGTTTTTGTCCTCAATGCTCTACAACTTCGTGAGTCCTTCATTTGAACTTTTTTACTTTTTAAATTGGCGCGTCACTGATGACTCTTTTGTAGACGAAACGGGCGTCTGGTGGAAATACAAAATTTTAATCCTGGTATCAATGATGAATTTATTTAGTGGTGTGTTTAATCATGCCAAAACCATTTTGTAACCCTTCAAATTATGAGACTGTTGTCTGTCATTTAACTGTTTTGCCTTTTAGATACATAACAACAAGCATGCCTCAGATATCGGTATGTTTGAGGTGGGGGAAACAGCCTAGACACTTAGGTTTTTATCAACAAATCTCTTTAGTCTTGAAAATAATTTTGAATGATATATTTCACATATATATATATACATGCAGATATACATGTCGTCTAATATTTGAAATTTTCTTTTGTATAGGGTAGCATTCATTACAATACATAGAGACAATTAGAGACATGTTTTTTCTTCCAAATTTCAAAAAAATAAATAAAAATGAACACATTCGGCTATCTCTGATTTGTAGATAATTTTGTATGTAAATTTTCATCCCAAACATACACATTGCGACTTGGATGGGGAGTTGTCTCATTGGCACTCACACCACATCTTTCTATCTATATACAATACAATACAAAAATGTATGATGTATCATAAGAATGTATATGACGAAAATGAATATTAAATTACTTAAAATTTCTATTCCTCAAAAGTCATCAGCGTGAATCGATTATCAAATTTGTGACTATATGTCTTGTTTTTATTCGCGAGTGTTCATTTTACAAACTGTCAAAGTTCAAGTGAAAATAAAAGTTGGAATTGAATATGATTGCTAGTGTCCGGTGATTGATGGTAAATGTATTGTTTGTATATAATGAGAACACTTAACTGAATTTACAAAAAATACAAATTTGAATTGAATATGATCGCTAGTGTCGAGTGATTGATTGTCAGTGTATTGTTTGTTTCTAATGAGGACACCCAGTTTCCAGACGATACAGAAATGACAATGGAATTAAACTATTTCCTCATTTGAACTAAAAACAAATTTGAATTAATTGAAAATGATTGCTAGTGTCCGGTGATAGATGATAGGTTTATTGTTTGTTTCTAATGAGGACACTCAGTTTCTGGATGATACAGAAATGACAATGGAATTAAACTATTTCCTCAATTGAACTTAATTATTTCCTTTTCATTAATTAGTTTTATTTCCTACTGGCATATCACGCTTGTTATATATTAAAGAGGACTTAAACATGAAATTTAAGGAAGTGGAGATTAGTAGTACATATTATGCTCATGCGCATATCGATTTAAAACGTTTTCACTGATGAGTCTTTTGTAGACGAAACGAGTGTCTGGTGCAAACACACAATTTCAATCTTGGTTTCTATGATGAGTTTAATTGCATAATGTTTAACTAGATAACGGAAATGCAGTGTTCGTTTTCACTAAATATGAACAATTACGGAATAGTGTTACTCGTCTTCTTACACGTTGCCTTAGGGATCAATTCGTCTCATACATTGAAGGATTTATGTATTCAAACAGATAATAAATATACATATATGCGCTCGAACATTCTTAAAAGTAATGAATCCGTTCAAAATAGAATAATTAGAGTTTTAAATTACAAAGACCGTCGACATTCGTCATTAAACAATGAGCCCGAATTTCATGAAAACAAAAAAATCAACTGTTGTCAAACGTGCACCATGTGTAGAAATGGCGTCTTTACGCTTGGTAGCCAAGACAAAAGTTGCCTCAATCTATCGATTATTCATTGCCCGGATTATACATATCATAAGAAATATGTATATTATGATCATTCGTACCGGTATAAACTTCCTTGCGAAAACGACGATCTTCGAGAACTTTTCGATGACCCTTTGGAAGTGTATAACATAACATATGAAGAAACGGCTGTGATTCCTTTTTTTTCCGGTATCAACATATACTTTTTCCCGGATAAAAAAGACAAATGCATGAAGTTATTTTCTGAAACCATGGATTCAAAGGTCAGAATTACGAATTCAGATGTTAATAGATTCTTCATAAGATATGAAAAATGCGCTACTACTGTTCGATTTACAAATGAGTACAACATTATATTTGTAGACACATTATATGCAGCATATGTTACCGGTCAGTTCCTTGTTGATTTTTCACCTTGGCCATTTTCATTTTATGCTGAATTTGAAAATCATGATTGCATGGACCATTTTTATCAGTTTACACTGCAAAATAGGCTTAATGGCCGTTTATCAGCCTCAGATATAAATAATTTTTCGTTAGAAAAGCAGTGCCTTGTCAAGTTTCGATATTATAGCGGCGAATTAGTTCATGTACCATTGAGTTCACCTTACTTTGTCTACATATCAACTGCTTTCACAGGAATATTAGTCGTAGTGAACATATGTGTATTGTCCGTATTTCTGAAGAAAGAAAATCGTTCCACGGTCACAATTTTACTTTCATTTCTTGCAATATCCGATACTTTAACAGCCATTACGAGAATACTAGCAACGTTAATAGGTTATATGTTTTATGCTGACTACATGTATATCATCAAAACTGAGGTTAAGGAATGGTACTTAGATTACCCAAAATGCATTGCGTATATATGTTTTTTGATTCAAGGAGATGCTTTCCATTTCATGTCAGCATTAACCACTTTATTATTGTGCATTCAAAAGTCCCTTTCATTTATGTTCCCTGTATGGAGTAAAGAGCATCTTCAACTTAAATTCTGGACCATCTTTGCGGTTTCAGGTATGGTATTTACGCAAATATGTTTTATACCCTTGATAGATGGCGCACGAAAATCATTACGGAATGACAACGGTATTTGTTTACGTGATATGGATGGACACCGCAATCTTGTAAACATTTTTGAATATTACGCATGGATAGTTTTAGTCATTTACTGTTTAGCCGTTGTGGTTGTCCTTCCATGTGTCGTCTATATCACATGCAAACTTAAACGTAATCAGTCTCACTCGTCAGTCGTTTGGTTAAAATATCGACGATCTGCAATGACGGTTATAATGATTGGCATGATATTTACAATTTCGGACTTGTTACACATTTTTACATGGTTGATGAATGTATTATCATTTTTACCACAATCACATCATGTATATGAAATTAGACGTATATACTATGACAATTTATCAGTTATCTCAGACTTGAGATCATGTTGTTCATTGGTCGGATTTTTGCTGAACTTTGCGGTGTATATTTTAATGAGTGAGCAGTTAAGGAGGATCCTGTATAAACGTGTTGTTGTCGTCATCCAGAAATGTACATGTCGTCAGTATTTTTTTTGTTAAAGAAATTGACAACACAACGTGACTGTAATTTATATCTAATGTACGTGTGTGTATGTGTGTGTGTGTGTGTGTGTGTGTGTATAAGAAGAAACTTAATTTAGAGAAAGCGAAAATCCTGAGAATATTCGACGATTGGAATAATATAAATGGATGACAATCCTTGTCTGCAAACGTCTATATTAAAATGTATATTTTATCATAATTAAAATTGCAGTTTGATGTTTTCTATATACTTTTTATATTCAAGACCTCTTGATTTTTTTCCTTAGCTATTAAAGTGTCGTGTCGTTGTTCTCCTCTCATATGTAATGCGTTGTGTCGTTATTCTCCTCTTATATTTAATGCAGTTTGATGTTTTATATATACATTTTATATTCCAGACCTCTTGATTTCCCCCCTATCTATTTCAGTGTTGTGTCGTTGTTCTCCTCTTATATCTAATGCGTTTCCCTCGGTTTTAGTTTGTTACCCCGATTTTGTTTTTTTTGTCCATGAATTTATGAGTTTTAAACAGCGGTATACTACTGTTGCCTTTATTTGGGAGCTATTATTTATAAGGATATATGGAAACATAGATTCCGTTTCATTTCTAAAAGATACTGCATCAAAATTTGTAGTCACAATTATCAGTATTTATATACTTATAGTAGATATCAAAAGTACCAGGATTATAATTTAGTACGCCTGACGTTTCGTCTACATAAGACTTATCAGGGACGTTCATATCAAAATAGTTATAAAGCCAAACAAATACAAAGTTGAAGATCATTGAGGATCCAAAATTTAAAAAACAAACATTTTACATTTGACAATAACTATAACGAACTCGTCTGATGACCCTCCAACTCCCCTCGGTAAAAAAACCCCAATATAAATGGCAGAATAGCGCTCAACAACAAACGAGATTCAATACAATACGTTAAGCCCTAAATGTAAAACCTATTTTATTGTGTCGTTGTGAATATTTTGGTTATGCCCTGTCAATCAGAACTGCACAAGTAAATGATAGATTGTCTGACAAACTATGATGTCAATCATAACTGCACAAGTAAATGATAGATTGTCTGACAAACTATGATGTCAATCATAACTGCACAAGTAAATGATAGATTGTCTGACAAACTATGATGTCAATCATAACTGCACAAGTAAATGATAGATTGTCTGACAAACTATGATGTCAATCATAACTGCACAAGTAAATGATAGATTGTCTGACAAACTATGATGTCAATCATAACTGCACAAGTAAATGATAGATTGTCTGACAAACTATGATGTCAATCATAACTGCACAAGTAAATGATAGATTGTCTGACAAACTATGATGTCAATCATAACTGCACAAGTAAATGATAGATTGTCTGACAAACTATGATGTCAATCATAACTGCACAAGTAAATGATAGATTGTCTGACAAACTATGATGTCAATCATAACTGCACAAGTAAATGATAGATTGTCTGACAAACTATGATGTCAATCATAACTACACAAGTAAATGATAGATTGTCTGACAAACTATGATGTCAATCATAACTACACAAGTAAATGATAGATTGTCTGACAAACTATGATGTCAATCATAACTGCACAAGTAAATGATAGATTGTCTGACAAACTATGATGTCAATCATATATTTATTACAACACCATATGTCTGGTTTCGAAAATTGAAAAAAAACAATGCTCATGCCTGTCTTTTGACAGATACAAAATCGAAGATGAATACCATGGTTTGTTGTAAGTTTCAACGCTATTTCTTAATAAGAGGTATATGTATCAAAAAGTAACCACATGATATTGCTTCAGTAGTATGATTGAATCATATGAATACACATTTACGCAGCAGATCGACAGTCATTATAAAAATCACTTCAAAATACATTAATAATTGACTTCCTTCAAGAAAAGTGTGTCTTATATGTAAAAATAGTTGTACATGATGATTAATCATAAGTTAATATATGAAGTCAGGTACTACTATATGTTTGAAAACATATTCTCCCGGTCACATCCACTTGTAATTTTTGTCTATCTGATGAGTTAAGCCTTTTTCAACTCATTTTTATAGTTGGTTCTTATGTTGTACTGTTATACCACTGTCCCAGATTAGGGGAGGGTGGGATCCCGCTAACATGTTTAACCCCGCCACATTATTTATATGTATGTGCCTGTCCCAAGTCAGGAACCTGTCAATTTAGTGGTTGTCGTTTGTTTATGTGTTGCATATTAGTTTTTCGTTAATTTTTTTACATAAATAAGGCCGTTAGTTTTCTCTTTTGAATTGTTTTACATTGTTTTATCGGGGCCTTTTATAGCTGACTATATGCGGTATGGGCTTTGCACATTGTTGAAGGCCGTACGGTGACCTATAATTGTTAATGTTTGTGTCATTTTGGTCTTTTGTGGATAGTTGCCTAATTGGCAATCATACCAAATCTTCTTTTTTATATCCTCATATGAAAATAAACTCATCATTGGAACCAGGATTGATATTTTGTACTTGCTCCAAACACGCGGTTCGTCTACAGACGACTCAGCAGTGACACTCGAATCAAAAAGGGGTTAAAGGTCAAAGTAAAGTAACTGTCTATCTGCTTTAATTGTAAAATTGGCTGTTTTAGTTTTTGTCCTCAATGCTCTACAACTTCGCACGTGCGTCCTTCATTTGAATTTTTTTACTTTTTAAATTGGCGCGTCACTGATGACTCTTTTGTAGATGAAACGGGCGTCTGGTGGAAATACAAAATTTTAATGCTGGTATCAATGATGGATTTATTTAGTGTTTGTGTTTAATCATGCCATAACCATTTTGTAACCCTTCAAATTATGAGACTGTTGTCTGTCATTTAACTGTTTTGCCTTTTAGATACATAACAACAAGCATGACTCAGATATCGGTATGTTTGAGGTGGAGAAACAGCCTAGACACTTAGGTTTTTATCAACAAATCTCTTTAGTCTTGAAAATAATTTTGAATGATATATTTCAAATATATATATACATGCATATATACATGTATATATAATATTTGAATTTTTCTTTTATATAGGATAGCATTCATTACAATACATAGAGACAATTAGAGACATGTTTTTCTTCCAAATTACAAAAAAAAAAATGAACACATTCGGCTATCTCTGATTTGTAGAAAAGTTGGTATGTAAATTTTCATCCCAAACATACACATTGCGACTTGGATGGAGAGTTGTCTCATTGGAACTCATACCACATCTTTCTATCTATATACAATAATATAAAAAAAAATGTATGATGTATCAAAAGAATGTATATGACGAAAATGAATATTAAATTACTTAAAATTTCTATTCCTCAAAAGTCATCAGCGTGAATCGAATATCAAATGTGTGACTATATGTCTTGTATTTATTTGCGTGTGTTCATTTCACAAAATGTCAAAGTTCAAGTGAAAATAAAAGTTGGAATTGAATATGATTGCTAGTGTCCGGTGATTGATGGTAAAGGTATTGTTTGTATATAATGAGAACACTCAACTGAATTACAAAAAAAACCCACAAATTTGAATTGAATATGATTGCTAGTGTCCGGTGATTGATTGTCAGTGTATTGTTTGTTTCTAATGAGTGTAATCGGTTTCCGGATGACACAGAAATGACAATGGAATTAAACTATTTCCTCAATTGAAATTAATAATTTCCTTTTCATTAATTAGTTTTAGTTTTCATTGGCTTATAATGCTTGCTATATAAACATGGACTTAAACATGAAATTTAAAGAAGTGGAGATGTGTCGTACATATTATGCGCATGCGCATATCGAGTTGAAACTTTTTCACTGATGAGTCTTTTGTAGACGAAACGATTGTCTGGTGCAAATACACAATTTCAATCTTGGTTTCTATGATGAGTTTAATTTCATAAGGTTTAACTAAATAATGGAAATGCAGTGTTCGGTTTTCCCCAAAATGAACAATTACGGAATAGTACTGCTCCTTGTCTTTTTTAGTGTGGCATTAGGGATCAATTCGTCTCATACATTGAAGGATTTATGTACTACAACAGATAATCAACATGCTCAACATGCTATAGAATTGACCATCATAAAATGTAACGAACCGGTTCAAAAACGAATAATTAGAATTTCGAATTACAAATACCGTCAAAATATCTCAGAAAACGATGAATTCCAATATCAGGATATAAAATTCAGATGTTGCCAGACGTGTAGCATGTGTAGAAATGGTGTCTTTCAGCTTGGTACCAAAGACAAAAACTGCCTCATTCCAGATTTTATCCTGTGTTCCTATTATAAACCTTATAACTTTTATAGGTATAATACTTATTGGTTAAAAAATAAGCGTCCTTGCAAAGATGAACAGCTTCGAGAATTTTTTAATGACCCTTTGGAAATATATAACATAACGTTCGAAGAAAAGGCTGCAATTCCTTTCATTTCCGGTATCAACATATACTTTTTCCCGGACAAGGAAGACAAGTGCATGACGTTATTTTCTGGAGCCATGGATTCAAAGGTCAAAATTACGAATAGAGATATTAACAGATTCTTCATGAGATTTGAAAGCTGCAGTACTACTGTTCGCTTTACAAATGAGTACAACATACTGATAAACACATTATCTGGGGCATATATTTTTGGTGAGTTCGAATTCTTTCAGAATTCATCATCATGGTCAGATAGCAAATCTTCATTTTTTGCTGAGTTTAAAAATCGTGATTGTTTGGAACATTTCCATGAATTTACACTGAAACATAGTCTCCATTACCGCTTATCAGCTTCGGATATTAATAAATTTACGGTAGAAAAACAGTGCCTAGTCAGCTTCCGATTTTTTAGTGGCACTTTTTTGTATGTACACGCTAGTTCACCCTACTTTGTTTACATAGCAACTGCTTTCACAGGAATATTAGTCGTAGTAAACATAGGTGTATTGTCCGTGTTTATGAAGAAAGAAAATCGTTCTACGGTCACCATTTTACTATCATTTCTTGCTATATCCGATTCTCTAACAGCAATTACGAGGATAATACCTAAGTTGATAGCTCATATGTTAAATGTGGATAATGTCTTCAAAACTGAGGTTAAGGAATGGTACTTAGATTACCCAAACTGCGTTATATATAGATGTTTTGTGATTCAAGGAGAGGCTTTCAATTTCATGTCAGCATTAATCACTACATTCTTGTGCATTCAACAGTCCCTTTCATTTATGTTCCCTGTATGGAGTAAATCTAATCTTCAAATTAAATTCTGGACCATCTTTGCGGTTTCGGTAATGATATTTACACAAATATGTTTTATACCCTGGATACATGGTACCCGGCAAACAGTACGGAATGATAACGGTATTTGTGTACATGATATGGATGGACACCGCAATCTTGAAAACATTTTGGAATATTATTTATGGACAGTTTCAGTCAGTTACTGTTTAGCCATTGTCGTTGTACTACTTTGTGTCGTCTATATCACATGCAAACTCAAACGTCAAAGAATATATCGTCATCAGACAACTCACTCGTCAGTCGTTTGGTCAAACTATCGTCGATCTGCAATGACGGTTATAACAATTGGCATAATATTTATATTTTCGGACTTATTGCATATTTTTACATGGTTTGTGGAAACCATTTCATATAGTCTACCACAAACATCTCAAACATTTGGAAGTGTATACAAAAATTATCACTTATCTTACATGTCTTCGACTTGACATCATTATGTTTAATGAGCGGATTTTTGCGAAACTTTGCTGTGTATATTTTAGCGAGTGAACAGTTGAGGGGAATACTGTATAAACGTGTTGGAGTCGTCATCCAGAAATTAAGATGTCGTCAGTAACTTAATTGTGAAAAAGAACTATCGTATCCCAACCAAGAAATACCAACACGTGACATCTTTAGATATTTTGTGTGTGTGAGGGTGTGTGGGTGTGTAACTTTGGAGAAACAATAACTGAGTGAAAATTCGAAGTTGTAATTACTTGAATGGATGATCATTATAGTCTGCAAAGGTCTCCATACTCATTATATCGATAGATCTTCTTTGGAGATCACAAAGGAATCTCGGGAGTATAATGAACAATTTAAACAAAAGGGATGAATTGCTAAGAAGTCTGCTATTTTCTTGATTGCAACAAATATATTATCATGATGTACATTATAGATAAATGTAAATATATTCTTTTGGTGCTTAGTATTCAAGACCTATTGGGGTTTTTTTTACCATTAAAGAGCTATAATTTAAAAAGAAAAAAATAATTGAAAATATAAATTCTTTCACATATCTCACAGTAAAATCACAAAAATACTGAACTCCAAGTGAACATTCTAAAAGGAAGGTCCCTAATCAAATGGAAAAATCAAAAGCTCGATCACATCATATTCCTGACCTGAAAGGAGACTGTGAGACATTCATGACATTTGTATATACAATGATATACTTTTAGAACATTGGTGTAATATTTAAACTTTGAATAACTGATGGAAATAAGACGATTACCAAAACGAACTCCAACTAGGAGACAAACAGATATAAATACAAGGAAAGTGTTGAACTATACACAGGATTAAATACAATATGTCGAACTCTAAATCTAAACCTTTTGTATTCTTTCGTTGTCTAATTTGCCATGGGTGATATCTTTTTAATGAAAAAAAAACCTCTATTTTAGGAATTAAATTACGACTTTTTTATTCAAATTTAATTGCATTATATTTGTAATTTGATAAAATCGTGTTTTAGATTAGTGTACTTATGGTTGCAGTCTGACAGCATTTGTGTCAGAAATAGTCTTTAGGGTTTTGTATTTATAAAAAGCTTAAACCGATGAACATTTCCTGTTTTTATCTTATACAGACGATGAATAGTTTAGAACTGAAATATATATATAATTTCAATCGGTATGATTTTATGAATTAGAATGAAATTATTTTCTTCTGAATTGTCTGCCCATAGATGGCGTTTAGGTTAAGTGGTTTGTGTGATTTGGCGGTTAAATCATTCGGCTCGACATGGTCTACTCGATAGGTCACGTTAATTTTTACATCCATGCTGTTTTATATTTTGTATCATGCATTAAGAGATTGATTGTTTACAAATGATTGTGTGTATTGAAATACTAGTACATATATATATATCTAGCGGGAAGGCTATAGTGCAGGCGATTTGGTGTCACAATATCTCAGTAGCATGGGTTCGGATCCCGAGGAGGAAAGAAAGAGAATTTGCGGAGGCAAATTTACAGATCTAACATCGTTGGGTTGATGATTAGACGAGTTATATATATATATATATATATATACAACTCGTCTAAACATCAACCCAACAATGTTAGATCTGTAAATTTGCTTTCGCAAATTTTTGGTTCTTCCCTCGCCGGGATTCGAACCCATGCTACTGTATATACATATTTGATTTTTCGTTTGATTCGAAATTTGTATACAATAAATATTATTTAATGGTTGTTATTAAACCAGCCCTCGGCTCTTTCGTGTGATATTGGACTTTACTCTTTTATTTTTATTAATATGATTATTATCAGTAGTTGTGATATATGGGTGTTAACGGAAGAAGAAATTATAAATTAAAGGATTAATGGTATTTTGTAGGAATGAACTTGTTTAGAAAATCATTATATCAGTTTATCTGGAAACATATTTTCTTTTGTGACAAATAAGTGAATGATATATTAACTAATGGAAGGGTTAACATTGGAATGATGATCAATGAGTGTTAACTTGTGAACTAGAAATATCTATAATACTAAAATTACGAGGTCCAATTTGTCAGCCGTCATCACGTAAAAACGACGAATCAAAGAATTCAACTTTATATACAACTAATATAGTACAAAGGTGTAGATTAAAAATTACACCACTCCAGGCCCTTTTGATTTCCACGTAATTAATATTGCCAATAATTAAGAAGTTCCGGGTCGAGTCCGATACCGATACCAATAGTATAATCACCTGTTACCTATTACATT
Organism: Mytilus trossulus; assembly: GCF_036588685.1. Lineage (NCBI taxonomy): Eukaryota > Metazoa > Mollusca > Bivalvia > Mytilida > Mytilidae > Mytilus > Mytilus trossulus. The sequence goes on along the minus strand of NC_086379.1, from coordinate 2,016,615 downwards.
ATCTGTACGTTCCGCATCTGACAAGGCGCACCACCAAACGGTGTATTCAGGATTAATATGCTATACACACGGGTCATAATCACAGGGTTGAAACTACTAAATTGTGAGATTGTTACCTTTTGTAGTATTTTAATCAATCACGGGTGGTGTATTCAGGATTAATATGCTATACACACGGGTCATAATCACAGGGTTGAAACTACTAAATCGTCAAATTGTTACCTTTTGTAGTATTTTAATCAATCACGGGTGGTGTATTCAGGATTAATATGCTATACATACGGGTCATAATCACAGGGTTGAAACTACTAAATTGTCAAATTGTTACCTTTTGTAGTATTTTAATCAATCACGGGTGTGTTTTAGTTCAGTTATATAAAAAAAAAGGAATGTATTTCGGATTTTATTAAAAATCTTTTATGTGGTTTCTTTATATAAGATACGGACTTGAACATTGCATTATATGGGGGCACCCATCAGGTATTCCCAACCCTGACCTCCAAAATCAATTGTTAAACTTTTCTAAAATTGCTCCATGTTTAATCAATTAATGTATTATGGACCTTCTATTACGAATTTTTGGTAGAAATATTTTTGATGTTTCTATATCTTAAATACGGACTTTGTCATAACCTTATATTGGGCGTATATCCACAACTTCCTTCAGACACTTATCATAATCTAATGGATCTTTTTAAGATCCTTATCATTTAATTCAATTGTGCACCTCTTATTTTGATCTTTCAAAAATTCAGCAGTTTTCTATTTCTATTTCCATGGTAAGGACTTTTCCACTACCTTATTGGGTGGTACCTGTTTACTATAACTTTCAAAAACTTACCATATCTATAATACTAAAATTACGAGGTCCAATTTGTCAGCCGTCATCACGTAAAACGACGAATCAAAGAATTCAACTTTATATATAACTAATATAGTACAAAGGTGTAGATTAAAAATTACACCACTCCAGACCCTTTTGATTTCCACGTAATTAATATTGCCAATAATTAAGAAGCTCCGGGTCGAGTCCGATACCGATACCAATAGTATATTCACCTGTTACCTATACCTTATCTGTACGTTCCGCATCTGACAGGCGCACCAACAAACGGTGTATTCAGGATTGATATGCTTATTCAGCATTAATATGCTATATACATGGGTCATAATCACAGGGTTGACACTACTAAATTGTCAAATTGTTACAAGTCTATTGTAGTATGTTAATCAGTAAGACTTTCTAAGATAACAATAAGAATAGACTAAAAATCTGAACTAAAATATAAGGCGTATAGGTACAGTTTTCAATTTGTTAGCGGGCATGACGTAAATCAGCGAATCAAAGAATTCAACTTTATTTATAACTAATATAGGACAACGCTGTTGATTAAAAAATACTCCATTCCAGGATCTTCAGTTTTTCAAATAATTAATATTATCAATAATTGATAATTTCCAGTTCGACGGGTTCACACAAAAAGATTTGAAAGCAGAGAAAAATGTGTATCTTATTAATCGGCATGACTTTATCAGATGACAATACTAATACTAAAATAAGGCATGCGCATAGTTATATACTTTAATTCAGTCACGGACCCGCGATATCACGGGTGAGTTCTAGTTAAAACTCTTATTGGAATTATAGAAAATAATTTGTAACAGAAATTCATAATTCATACCATATAAGAACATAAGTAAAAAGTTACAGTTTAACTTCAATCAACTTTATAGGTAAACTCGGTCTCACTCAAAGATCAAGACAGATCTAATATTAATTGATTAAAAGTCTTTGCTAGTTCTAAAAACGCTTCATAAATTACATTATATAATCAAATGAAAGAACTCGCAAGGTTGTATTTCAAAATGGCCGTAACAGATATAAACTGTGTGAGATTGAAATTTGAATCAAAACTTGTCATGATAGTACTCAATTATAGAACTTTAGAAAATAAGTGTTAAGAAACATAACTTCTGTCATACCGACTTTTCTTGATTAATTATTTTCCGTGAAAATATTCATAAAAAAATAATATTAGGTTATCTTGTGGTTTTTATATCATATCGATCATCATTTGTTTATCTGTTGTGTTCGAACCAAATCAAGTACAAAGATAAAGAGCATTGACATCTACAATCTTCAAAAAGAAGTAATAACCCTGAATGTTCGGAATGAATCGTTCTTATAAACTTACTCCTTTTTTATTCTATTACAAACTATTGAGGTGGAATAAAAAGCCAAGGCGAAGCAAACTACCCAAAATTAATATCTACAAAAACTAGTTGTCAATGCATGGCAAAAAAAAACCCAAATGACAACCATCAGTATACAATACACACCATAGAACTAAAGGCTAAGCAACACATACCCTACAAATAACCAGGGCGATAGCAGGTGATTCAGAAAAGTAATCGTATCCTGCTCCATATGTGACACGTGTCTGTTTTTCAAGGAATTAAAACCCGGTGAAAGCCTTATTTGGTAGGTTAACTTCCAGGAAAGTAAGATTTTAGGTACTATTAGTACTCATTTTAAAACAGATATCCATAACGGTCAACCAAACCTTGATAGCGTCCATTAAAATGTTCGAAGGGGGATGCATTCAACTTTCCTACTTCTAACCCTTTTTTCAATAGATTCCTTGTGTGTCCTTTATCAAGGAATTCATTATAGGAAATGCAAGTATATACATCTTTGATTGTTAAAAAAAAGCTGGAGGTATCATCTAGACATTCAAAATACGTGATTCGCAGATAAACCATCAAAATCAAGGAACAAGAGCAAAATGCGATGCATAAAAATCGAAATCGTGTTGTTTATGGTAAATACCAAATCAGACGATTAGTCTCATTCTGACACTACTGAGGAAATCAATACTGGGGTTTAGGTATAAGAAACGGGCAAAATATACCAGATGGACAATCAAACTGAAATATCAAACATAAACTGACAGCACCGTGGCTAAAATAGAATTAGACAAACAGACAAACAATAGTTCACAAAACACAACATAGAAAAGTAAAGATTAAGCCACACGAATTAAACAAATAATGGGAGTTAGATGCTCCGGAAAGGTTAGCGGATCCTGCTCCACATGAAGCATCGTGTTGTTCATATATTTTCCAACCCGGTAACAAGCCTAATTCGATAGGTTACATTCATGGACGGGATTGAAGTTACGACTTTATGAACACACGTGCCATCGTTTGTGAAACGGATATTTCATTACGGTCAACCAACTCGTCCGTAAAATTCACGAAGGGATTATTTAAACTTAAGCATTTGGAACTTTTGGTTTAATAGCTACGTTTTGCAAACTGGGAATATCGTATCAATTGGGAAATATATACTCAGTATGCAGGCGCTGTTGGAATGTTGCTACATACAAATGGAAAGTTCACAATTGGGAAGCTGAAATCATCTCTTTTGTCGTAAAGTTATATTCATAACCGATACGACAATATTAATTGGAACGTGATCGTATGTAAAGACCGCTTTAAGACTGGCTTTTCTAATGCCAAATGAATTACAAATTCAGATAAAGAACTGATTGTGTGTCTTCATTTATATGTTCGCTAATTTAAAATAGCATTTTCTCACTTAAATTTGAATGATTGTTTTGCAAATTTTTAAATGATAACAATTCTCTCTCAAAAAAACACAAATCCAATATTGTATACTATCGAAATAACTACTTTTCATACAAATCTTAATTAACCAAAACCAAAAAACGAATGCTATTCCTAAATATTTGTTATACGCAAAGTTGCAGCAAGCTTTTAATTTTGAATCTTCTCATTTTGTAGATAATTAACCTGGTAATTACTAACTTTTGTGAACAAGAAGTAGTAGGGCAACTTGTTCAATAAACTATTAACTGAGTTATCCGCCTGTAATATAAGAGTAAGGATTATTTTCGTTTCCTGTTAGAAACTTTGCAGAAGTCTGCTAGTTTTCACCTTTTCATCATTTTTATATCCAGTTGGATAGGCTTTCGACCCATCTGACCCTGAAAAGAAGACACACTAGCCTCATTGATAGAACGAACGTCATAACATTCAATGGAATCCCTGACATTTGGTAGATAAGACAAGTTGAAAGAGGTTATCTAATTATATAAGGGACGATATTTTTGCGTGAAACGTGCAATTGTCAAACATGACAGATAAGGAGAAAATAGTTTTATGTCAGTAAGTACAAAGATATGATTACATGTTTCGAAAGTTTTGTTCATGAACATGATAATTATTACACGTCAAGTAGAAGTTTACAGATTAAGATATGCATAAGTATTGAAAAATATCATACGGAAGAAAACAAATAATCTTAACAATATCCCCACTCATCACTACTTCAACATTTATCACGGCAATGTTACACGGACGCAAAATTATGGGCAGGATCTGCTTAATCTTCCAGAACACTTTGTCTGTTTATTTTCGATCTATGAGTTTGAATGTCCCTCTGGTATATTTCGTCTCTCTTTTACAGACAATAACACTAAGGTTGAAACATTCAAGTTACCATGTCATGTTGGTATCTTGTGGAGAGTCGTCGCATTGGTAATCACACCATCATTTCTTTTTCATATGACATTAAGACTACATATATTCAGTATCATAGTCGAATTTTTTAAAGGAACCTTAGTCCAATAATAAAATATAGATTGTATAATGGTTTGATTGTTTATCTACTCACATATAAAGCAACCTATGCGGAAAATTAAATGAGGGCTAATCGGTTTAGTTTTTTCTTTAACATTTTGCTCTGCTGTAACGTCGTTTTCTTGTCTATAACAGTTAATCCTTTTTGAGGGAATAACAAAACTAATCACAACATACACCGTGTACATCGGTACTAACCAAGCGGTCGAGATCGATTTTTCTTCTGACACGGTATGAAAAGCTTAGTTTTGTTTACATAATATCAATGAGTACTTTAATCTAAACATTATTGTTGTTTTAAGAAATAATTTTGTCGTAGGTTTTTAACTATAGAAGTCCCATTATTTTCCCAAAACAAAAACGCTTACTAAAACATGTGCAAATCCTTGTCAGAGACGTTGTCTCATCCGATATGATTCTATATTCATTTCCACTCTTTTGATAGAAGTCCACTGTATGTGTGTAATATGTATAGCTTTTTATTTAATCGGCATTGAAATCTTTCAAACATATGATATTTTTTTCATATTTTATTCTGAAAAAACCGTTGTGTACGTTGGGTGTATAGCTGATCACATACATCCTTTTGTACGGTGCATAGTTAAATGCATGTACGGTATATAGCTTTTCACGCTTCGAAACATATACCTACACATCTGCATTCGCTGTACGGATGATGCATGGTGACATATCTGCATACCTTAACAACCCAACAAGGCATAGGTAAGCGACATGAAATAAATAAAATAAGGGTCGCCTTACTGATGATGTGATAGAAATACAATCAATTGATTGGAATGATGTAGTCATCGTTGATATTATCAGTGTCACTTTTAGTCAAATTATTTTGTAATTGTTATAAAGGATAAATGATCTATATCAAGCTGGTAGAAGATTCACATTTTAATATATCTAAAAAAATATCATAAAGTTTTTATTTAAGCTTGAGTACTAGGTACACTTTACATGGGAAAGGAAATTCAATAACGTCTCCCAACACACTTAGTTTTCTTATCTCTCTACTGTCTTGTTCTTAAATGATATTTTATTCTTCTAATCCAACCTTTACAGAATGTTTGTTATTTTTATTACAGTCTTTATTCTTATTTTTCAGATGGATCAAGTAGCGGGTGATTCATCAGAAATTAATAAACGTTTGGAAAATATTGAAAAACTAACGAAAACGATGATACACAACTTGCAGAAGGAAATTTCCCGTCTGGAAAATGAAAACTCGAAGATACACAATCAACGACATGAACTAAAGAAAACCATATATAGTCACCAGATGAAAATTGACGATCTCAACGATAGAGTTCTCGAAATGATGTCTACCAGTGATGAAGATAAGTTTGGAATGGCTAGAAACGAGACCGCGATAAGTGCTCCTCACACAGAAACAACTTTGAATGATTTGTTAAGTGGTCATCAACGAAGTAAGTGTAATAATTTAAATGTAAGACATTCCCAAATGAAACATTAAATATAAGCATGCAAGATAACACAATTGTCATGGTTTTGGAATTTTCGTCAGATTTTCGGAATCCTCATGGATTATCCACTTGATTGCCTTTAAAAATTTGTCCATTGACCCCTATTTGTTTTTTGTTATAAATCTTTTACATGTATAATTACAAGCCATCTGTGAAATTCTTATAGCATCCTAATTATTTTTAATAGTTTTGTTTTTACGATTTGAACTTGTCATGAAAAAGCTATGAAAAATCAAGAGAGAACATTTTCCCTTTAAACTATCAATGCCTTTAATCTCGGAAACAAGCACATTGACCTATTTATTTATTTTGCTTGTTTTGGTTCTTTAATTAAACCCCTATCAATATAAACTACCGTTATAAAAGTTTGTTATTTTGAAACTGAGTAGCGAACTTCATTAAGACCAATCTATATGAAATATATGTTATTTACAAATAGTTTTATGTAAAAAGCTTTCAGCAAGTATTAATCCAAAAAAGAATTGAACAGATGTTTCTCAACAACACTGTGGGTGCCACATGTGGAGTAGGATCTGCTTATCCTTCCAAAGCACCTGAGATCACAAACAGTTTTTGGAGGGGTTCATATTGCTTAGTCTTTAGTTTTTTTTATGTTGTGTCTTCTGTACTATTGTTTTTACCATGGCGTTATCAGTTTATTTTCTATCCATGAGGCTGAATGTCCCTCTGGTATCTTTCGTCCCACTTTTTTAACAAAGAAGCGTGTGAAAGCTGTCGGGTTGCTTCTGAAACCACATACGCGGAAAAAATCAAATCGGTGGTTTATTTCAAGGAAAAATGGTTGTTTATATGATAACTGAACAATTGTATCAAGGAATTCAGGATAGGAAAAGGTTACAATTTTGCAATCTAGAATTATCCCTTTGTAAATTCTTATCAGCCAGACTGGACTGTATATGTGTTATCTGTTTTTCCGTTATACTTCAAAGCAACACAATACTGAATTATTTAAATTTAAAACTAAAGAAAATCATTATAATTGTTCTTGTCGTATTTAATATTATTGGTTTTAGGTTAATATGTCTTCTGGTCATTAGTGTTATTGATCTTAATTGTGTTTGTAAAAGGGTCCCTGTTTTTTAAAGCTAAATGTAAGCTATAAAATTAACAGTACAAGTAAAACCAGTCGTCTTATGCTTATTATTTACAAATAAAATCGATTTTGCACTATGGTCGCAGACTAGCTATGGTTTTTGATTTAATTGTTTCATACTTTTTTTCAAAATTTTCTTTTCTGAATACAATATGTTGTAAATATATGTTCATCAACAGTATATTTTATATATTGTTTGTTCCTAACGATGTAATAATGATTGATAAATTTATTATGATTCTATTTAAGCTCTATTTCATATAAAATTTAATGCCTTTAATACAGAAAAGGTTGAGTTCTATAACTCCTTGCATTTCTACATCATTTGCTGTAACACGTAGGGTTGGACAAGACTTAGATTATAATGGACTGTAAAGATAAGGATTTGAAATATATTTATGATTCCAGGAACGCTGGTTAGTTTGCAGCAACCAAGAGCGTCCCGGCCAGCGTTTTATGCTTATATGTCTAGTAACGAATATAATCCCGGACCACATCATACACTAATATTTAACCAGGTCATCTCAAACATTGGAAATGGGTACAGCCAGTACACCGGTATTTTTACTGCACCGTCTACGGGAGTATATGTTTTTTCCTATACAATAATGCCTGATAGTGGTGCCTATATCCCAGTTGAAATAATAAAGAACGCAGGAGTGATGGAATCCTCATTCACCAGGTCATACTCTGTTTACAGACATAGTGTTTCAGTAACTATTGTCATCCAGTTGAACGCTGGTGATGTCTGTTATGTCAGAACCAGTACAGGATCCGCACCGTCGGGGAACATTTACAGCAGTACGTCTGCTAGGACATCGTTTGCAGGTTGGCTTCTTGTGTAATAAAGTATGTCAGTCAAACGTTTTATGCGTATTAATCTGCCCATGAAAAAAGACGATCTGGTCAACAATTCAAAAACTGATCACATTTTGAGGTGATGCTAGAACCAATAGTACCAATAACAAAAAACAAAATTAGATTAAATTAAAACAGCAACATATACAATTCATTCACAATGACTTATTTTTTTATTCTAGCGGTAGTAACTAGAATTTCATCCAGTTTTCTGTTTTCGTTTGCTCTTTATGTTCAATGGTCTTTGTATCAACACTGAGTGCCCTTCATGTCGCTTTTGAATTCGGGAAAAAATAGTTAAATAACAAAAATACCGCGCTCCGAAAGAAATTGACAACGGATAATCTTATAAAACACGAAATCTAGACCTAAAACACATCAAACGAATGTCAAAACAACCTGTCATATTCCTGACTTGATACCGTTAATTCCTTGCGTAGAAATCTGTTTTTAGCTTACAAAACCTCTCATTTGTATGAGAGTTGCATAAATTAAATATTTGACAGATTTAACGATAAGACGGCGAAACAAAAGGTTTTCTTTGTGACAATCAGTAGCCAGTATGACACGTTCTTCTCTATTTTGCTGTTTTTAAAGGTTTGAATAATGCAACGGTTCATTTCTGCACAGTCACGTAACAAAAAATAAATGGTATGAATAAGGATTACAAGTCAACTGCAATTTAGAAATATTTCAGCAAAATGCTATTCTAAAATTGTAAAAGGACATTTGGACAAACAGTTAAAATATCGACAGTTTTGTCATGCTTTGGCTTTCTGTCATAATTTGATACTGTGTAATGTTATCCTTTATTTCATATTGGGACAAAAGAAGGTGACCGATGTTCTCAAATCATCAATAGATTAAGAAGACAACTCCAAGCTCTCAGTGGAATTCACTCATGAAATATCTGCCTCTACGATAACATTCATTGACACGTCTAAAGAAATGGGTGATGAAATGATAACTATAGGTCTGTATTTGAAGTGGTCAGACATATATGATTATCTGTCTATCCTAAGTTTAATTTAAAACATTGTTCGTGGAAGAATGAACCATACATTCAACTGTACCTTTCTAGATTATATAATCTGTAAGGCTAATTTTGTAGTCAGACTGAGAAAACTTGACATTAACACACACAATGCCTCTGTAAATTCATAATGGATGTCAATTTAAATTCCCTCGCAATTCATCGCATTGTCAAATTGCCAAAGACCAACCCGTTCAACTACAGACTCGTTCAGCCCATATTATGTCGGTGTTTATATATTTCTAGTTAGGATAAATGTATACATACTGCAAACTCCTTCTCATGTTATAGGTATGGCAATTTTTTAGGTCAAGTTTCAGTATGTATGAAAAAGTGAGTTGATACGTCTTTATCGATCGGAATTCAACGTTATAAAGTGGGAAGATGGGTTTTTCAGCGGAAGTAAATTCTTTTGCATGAGTGTGGTGGTATCACTTTAGCAAGATTAAACTTTTTCTTATAAGATGATAGCGTTGGCAAGTCTTGATCTTAAAAAAACAATCAGTACAATTTTTAACATAAATATAAACTACGCCAAACTATCTTGGCATTGTACAAGGTCATGTATTTTTCTGACTGTTAATTACGTCTTTACACTAAATCCATTGGATGTTAGATGTGTACTGATTGATAATCTAGTCTTAGATGAATGATTTTGATTTATTAGTTGTTATAGTGGCTTTTATCACCCCCAGGTTTTGGTGTCGTTCGTGTTGCTCAGTCTTTAGTTTTCTATGTTGTTTATTGTTTACTATTATTTGACTGTTTGTCTTTTTCTTTTTCATTATTAAGCCATGGCGTAGTAAGTTTATTTTCGATTTATGAGTTTGACTGTTCCTTTGGTATAGTTCGCCTCTCTTTGAACTAACTGTCAGTAACTGCGAGTACTCTTAGATCTGTACTTGTGCTCTTTTTGTTGTTGTAATATACAAGTAATCGGTCACGTCCACTGTGTGAACTGTGATCATGTACTAAATAGAAAAATAAAATAGGGTCATCGTTCATTTAAGCTCACAATCTGCATTAGAAAGAAGCATACATTTTTATTAAGGCACTATTTATACAATCAATAATTAAAGATCGTCCCGCTGCTTAATTTGATCCTGAATATCAATAATTATGTGTATCTTCCGATAACATTTTGACAAAATAACCGAAACGCCTCGTTATAGTTATTTCATCAAACCCAGGCTCATAAATGCGCTGCTCTGCTGTAATCTCTTGAATATCATATCAGTGAAAAGATGCAGATTTTTTTAATAGCACCGGTGAGATAAGGAATATGCCCTTTTGTCTATAAGTTACCCTTTTATGAGAAAATCAGACAACACGTGTTAACTAAAATAAAGACAATATGTCGTCCTTTGTTTTCTAGCGCGTGTTTATAAAACCCTTGACAAATGCAAGACATATAAATTCGCATCTACGTCCTTTCAGAAAAGAAACTTTGAATCAATGCCTCGTCTAGATAGTGCCATCCTCTTTATTGGATATAAAGGGAACACGAAATGTCTTAATATTCCTAAACGTAAGATTATATAGACAGTATACTTAACAACAAAATTATTTTCATTTACCTGTGTATAAAGAGGAACGAAAGATACCAGAGGGACAGTCAAACTCATTAATCGAAAATAAACTGACAAAGTCATTGCTAAAAATGAAAAGGACAAACAAACAAACAATAATACACAAGACACAACATAGAAAACAGACGAATAAACAACATGAACCCCATCAAAATCTAGGGGTGATATCATGTGCTCCGAAAGGGTAAGCAGATCCTGCTCAACATGTGGCATCCGTCGTGTTGCTTATGGGATATCAAATCTGGTAAATAGTCTAATTCAGTAGGTCACATTTATGAAAGGTAAGGGGATTGTAATTACGACGTAATAAACATATCCGATATCATTTGTGAAACGGTTATTCCATAACTGTCAACCAACTCGTGATGGCGTCCGTAAAATGTACCAAGAGATGATTTAAACTTCACCATTTGAAACTCTTGATGTGAGGTATTTTTTTTCAAAGTTGATGTGTTTATAAAATTGATTAACATTTCACAGCGATTTCATACTTTTACTTTGAATGTTCATCCTTATTTTTATTAACTATGTATTTACATCGTGTCAAAGATCAAATTTACTCGTTCATTTTGTGTTAATTTGTGTTAACTACGTTTTTTGGTTGAGTTAAGCCATTCCAATGGATATTTTATAGTGTGTCTTTCTATTTTGTGATTTTTTACTATTGTTTCAAATAAGGGATAAGGTTTGGTAACATTAAAACATTTAATCCCGCTGCAATTGTTTGCACCTGTCTTACGTCATGATTCTGATGTGTAGCAGTTTTCGTCTGATTATGTAGTTCATACATGTTTCTCGTTTCTCGGTTTTTTTTTTATATAGACTAGTTTGTTGGTTTTCCCGTTTGAATGGTTTTACACTTGTCTAGTAATTTTTGAAGCCCTTTATAGCTTGTTATTTCGTGTGAGCATAGGATTCGTGTTGAAGACCGTTCCTTGACCTTTAATTGTTTACTTTTATAAATTGTGACTTGGATGGAGAGCTGTTTCATTGATACTCATACCACATATTCTTTTATCTATGAACGTTTTGAATAACCATTTGAGAGGTCCGTATGCGACTTTTTATTAGGTTATATTTCTATTCCTAACGAAAAACTCTCGTTTTCCATTAGCACTCCAAATTTTGTACCAGTCATTTGAGTCCATCTTCTATCTCAGGACCTACCTTTTTATTTATAAGTGTTGTCATCCTGAACATGCATGCCATTTTAGACACTGGGAGTATATCCAATATTCAATTATTAAATACATCAAGGAAATCAAAATATATGTTTGGGAATACAAGTCATGTAATGTTTCAATGTGATGGATGACATTAACAAAGACATCGGGTTACTTACTTGAAACATTGATTGATTCATGTAAAACGTCTAACGACTAATTCATCATGTATACATGCAGGATGAGAACAAATATTCTACTAACACAATAGATAGATTCTTTAAGCTTCTTTGCATCATTCTTGGGGGCCTCCTTGAAATATTATTTTTATTTGTGATCCACAGTGCCACCTGAATAAACAGTTTTACATTAAAACTTTAGCAATGTTTAGAGAGCAGTTTATTGATTGTTGAAGAAATAGAAGTCAATGATTTTAAAGGGGTTTCGTGGAGCTTCCGGAAAACCCAACTATGTTTATTGAATGTTGTATAATTCAAGTACTAGTAATTAAACAGTTGAGTGTAAAAGAAGATCCAGCTCGTCAACTTTTACATCAGATAGATCTTTGTTTATAAATTCGAATTGTGATTCATTAACAAAACATAACAAACACATGTCATTTAAAAATTTACTCAATGCGCCAGCCTGTAAACGAAGTTCTCGCTTCAGTACCACTGGAAATACTACCAGATACAGTGGCACCTGATCCGCTTGTTCTGACATAACACACATCACCAGCATTCATGTTCACAACAACGGTCGATGACACACTGTGTTTGTAGTTGCTGTATGTCCTTGTTAACAGTGAGCCAATTATACCTGCGTTTTTGACGATTTCGACTGGAATGTTGGAACTAGTGTCTGCCGTAATGGTGTATGAAAGCACGTACACCCCGTTTGTAGGCACTGTGAAGATACCAGAGTATTGGTTGTACGCGTTGCCTATATTTGTAATGACGCTGTTGAATATTAGTGTATGATGCGGTCCTGGGCTTGCTTCATTTGTCGACATATAAACATAAAACGCTGGAGAATTCAATCTTGACTGTCGAGGATAAATGATACGTCCTGCAAATAAAGAAGAGGTTCAAAGAATATATTCCATTATTGTTATTATACTTTTAATTTTTTTTAAACTTGGTAGGAACAATCCAGTATGCGATAAATTCGTGATATTGTTTGCAGATGACCTCTACGAATTTTTATAGGTATATTGATATAGAACATATGTAATAAAGTTTTAAAGAAGAACATTGTTTGATAAGAACCACGGTGTGCAAAGACGATGTGTAAGTACTAGTATAAATAATTGTATACTATATTATAGTACTTCAACCAGACGCAATGATGAATAATATTGTTTTCTAATGGCCATAGAAAGTAAGTAAAATAAATATCGATTTAGAAACCCATGCTACTGAGATATCGTGACACCAAATAGCCTGCACTGTAGCCGTCCCGCTAGACCACAAGACCACCTGGGCGTCATAAAAAATGAAGCTTTCGGTTTCCGGGTGTTACCTTTCCACGTCAGTTTTTATCTAACGTCGTAAACGTACTACAGTACATGATATATAAGGCATGAAGATGTTATTCTTACAGATCAGCTAAATTATCTGAGGTAAAGGATCCTACAAATTAATGTAAGATACAGTCACAGAAAATAATTATATTTATATGTACGTCTGAGCCAGTGACAACTCTTGAACAAATTTATCAATCGGATCACCAGCAGTGATGATAATACATGGCTGTGTACATTATGTATATACAACTCGTCTTAGCATCAACCCAACAATGTTAGATCTGTAAATTAGCTTTCGCCGGGATTCGAACCCATGCTACTGAGATATCGTGACACCAAATCGCCAGCACTGTAGTCGTCCCGCTAGACCACACGACCACCTGGGCTTCATAAAAAATTAAGCTTTCGGTTACCTTTCCACGTCAGTTTTTGTCAGTTTTTAATCAAGCGTCGTACTGCAGTACATGATGTATGCGGCATGAAGATGTTATTCTTACAGATCAGTTAAATTATCTATAGATCCATCTGATCACCAGCAGTGATGATGATACATGGCTGTGTACATTATGTGTATACAACTCGTCTAAACATCAACCCAACAATGTTAGATCTGTAAATTTACTTTTGCAAATTGTTTGTTCTTCCTTCGCCGGGATTCGAACCCATGCTACTAAGATATCGTAACACCTGTATCTCCTAACGCTGCTTCGTATTTAAATATTGACTTTTTGTGTTTGATCATACAGAATATACAATATACTAGAATAAATAAACGCACATGAGACATATAATTTTTTAGTGTTATAACATTGGTAAAAATTAGATTCAAAACGAACAGAAACTATGACATGTATGACATGTATGAGTCTTGTATTGAAAATCGCGTTTTGCGTTACAAGCTGGTATTTTCAATAGTGTTTTACTACCATTGGGCTGATGCCATTGTGTATAAACGTTTTGTTCCTGAGTGAAGGCACTCACATTAGTGTGTGCATGCATGGACATGATATTTTATTGATATGGACATTTTTTTGTAATTTTGATGTTGATAAAGTTTTGAATCATTCGAAACACGAACCAAGTTTTTCTATTCAAGTTACAAATGAGTTCATCTGTACTGAACACAAATTTTCGAATAATTATTATGAAATTCTTTGTTTTTCAAATGTTTACAAAGAATGTACTGTACAATATAAAGAATTACAATGCTTGAATGATGCAGGTATAATAATCAAAAGTAAATTTTCATACTCACGCTTTGTATTTCTACCATCGCTATTGTCAATTTCCGACTGCGTGACAGGTCCATACTTAAGTTTCGTCTGATTTTCGGGAAAGTCGAGCTTATCAATTAGACTGTTCAGGGCTATAATCTCTTCCTTCTGACTGTAAACAATATTTTTCAAGGCATCTCTTGATTTTGATATCTCAGAATGCTCGTTCTTTAACGAAATTAACCTCTTTTCTAACTGAAATAACTGTCCTGTCAGTTGGTTTTCAATGTTTTGAAACCTAAAAGTTTCATCGGCAGAGGTTAAACAATGGACCTGGAAAATATTAAAGAGAAATATAATAACAAAGCAAGACATAATTGTCGATCATGTGCAAATTGTCAAACACGTAAGATAAGGGAAAGTTTGTTGCATGTCAATAAGTACGGAGATATGATATCTCGGCCGGAAGGAATAGTGGCACGCATGATGCACATTGATGTATAGCGATATATACGTTAACCAGAACGACGAAAAAAGTCTCTCTCCCTTTTGAAGTTCATGCAATATCCTCATAATCTGTTTTACCATGATTTGTATCCTCGTAATGGATTTAAACATCAGTACACTTTTTTTCTTTTTTTTTCATCAATGAATAATCCTTTTCTCTTAACCAATAAAGATCACGTGTAATCCCTTTTTTAATGTAAAGTATATAAATATTTATGTTCACAGCTCAAATACAATTAAAACTCTGTAGTGAAACAGTCAACCTTCCTGTTTGCATCTAATGTATGATACAGACGTTCACCTTTAATATATCATGTATGAGAGACGAAAGATACCAGAGTGACAGTAAAACGCATGAATTGACAATAAACTGACAACGCCATGACTGAAAATAAAAAGAGAAACACACAAATAATAGTACAGAAGACAAAACATAGAAAACAACTGTAAAGGATGTCACATATTCTTCACTTGACACCCCCTGTCTGTCAACACATTTTCTAACCTCATTTAAGTGAAATGGATTTTTCAATTCCATCAATTATTATGAAGTTTACTGTTTAACGACATGTAAAGGCAGATTAATGTGATACAACCATTTGAATCGTAAAACAAATTACAGAACTAAATACAGCTCTTTATTTAAATCTGCAAGTTTTGAGATACATTTGTAATAAATGTATCTCACTGTTTCTGTATATAAAAAAGTAATGCATTGTTTGTTGATAGCAAATACTAAATATCTGTTTATGATTGTTTTACTTTTCAACTTATTCGTATAAGGGGATATACATCTTGTAATTAATTTTGAATACGATTATTAATGTTAATTCGTTTTTTAAGTGGTTGCAATAAGTGACACATTTTTTTATTTTTTTTTAGCATATACACAACCTCTTATCTCTAATTTTCTTTCAAAATTCTATCTAATAGATTTGATTTCATCTATAAAACATGTTTAGTTGTGAAGAACATATTCAAACTTGGGCAATTTTGCACTATTTATAGCTAGAAAAAGAGCAAGGTGACCCTTATTTTTCATAACATTTTTGAAAAAAAGCATGCGATTGGGTAAATTCAACATTTTTTTGCATAGTATAAGGAATTATATGTGAGGAAATATACAGTGATGATCTATGCACATTTAAAATTGATAGTATGGATGTCCTTGCTAAGATATAAAACTAAGGTCAACGGTCTTATCATTGAACTTGCTAGTAATCTTAATATAAGACATGTATGGTTTGTAAAAAGATGTCTCTTATTTTCAACTGTTATATATTTTATATTTTTCAGGCAACGCTAACATGTTGTTCAGCAATGGATATGCTTGAAAAGCTAGATGTTTTGGAACAAACGTTAACACAAAAGATGGCAGACCTTAAAAAGGGTGTAACAGCTCTAAACAATGAAAACAACGAGGAACGGCTCAAATGGAATGATCTAGAAAACACTATTTCTGACCAAAAAAGAAGGATTGGCGAGATTTACAACAGTTTGGGAAAAGAACATAATGTCGAGGACGTTAAATCTAATAGCTCTTTTCCAAACAGCAACTTGAATGAAAGTATCAAATCGAAACGTGAGTTTACTCTTAATTATCTTTAAGGAAACGCTTACTGTTTTCATAAGGTAAGAAAGCATTTGTAATGTTTACCGAGTTGTTATCATAATCGAAAAAATATTGAAATAACATCAACAAGGAGAGCCTCATGTGTGTTGTCCCGACTGCGATGTCAATAATTTGTTAGAATTGATATAAAACCAGGATAAAATTACCATTTTATACATTTGAAAATGCCTGTACCAAGTCAGGAATATGAGAGTTGTTGACCATACGTTTGCCATGTTTTTTCATTTAATTTTTCCATTTGATAAGAGACTTTCCGTTTTGAATTTTCCCCGGAGTTCAGTATTTTTGTGATTTTACTTCTTACAGAAGGATAAAAATAATCAAATAAAACTATATTCATTTTTAAGTATTAATCGTTGGTACAAATCATTGTCATTGAGATTATGGTTGTGCTCGTAAGTCCCATTGTCCTTTTCTTAGAATTTGAATCTTGTGTTCAAATCATACATGTCAGTTCTGTGAAAAGACCTATTCAACAAAGGTGAACGATAATATTTATATCTATAATGAACTTTGCTCATTAGTAACAGAGGAAATTATTTGGTAAAACTTAACCAAAATTTACCAAATTGACGGAATTTTTTTAAAATTTACTATAAAGGGTAACAACTCCTTAAGGGGTCAACTGACCAAAATGGTCAGTTGGCTTATTTTTAGATCTTACTTAACTGAACATTATTGTTGTTTATAGTTTATCTCTATCTATATTAGTATTCAAGATAATAACAAAAAAATGGCAAAATTTCCTTAAAAGAATAATTATTGGGGGCAGCAACCCAACAACCTGTTCTCAAATTCATCTAATAATTTCAGGGCAGATAGATCTTGACCGGATAAACAATTTAATCATGTCAAATTGGCTCTAAATGCTTTGGTTCAGAGTAATAGGCCAAAATCTACATTTTACCCCTATGTTTTATTTTTAGACATGGCGGCCGTCTTGGTTAGTTGGCCAGGTCAGGTCATAAATTTTTTAAACTAGATACCCCAATGATGATTGTGGCCAAGTTTGGTTAAATTTGACCAAGTAGTTTTGGAAAAGAAGATTTTTGTAAAAGATTACAAAAATTTATGAAAAATTGGAAAAAAGGACTATAAAGAGCAATAACTCCTTAAGGGAATGACTAACAATTTTGGTCTTGCTGACTTATTTGTAGGTCTTACTTTGCTGAACATTATTGCTGTTTACAGTTTATCTCTTTCTATAATAGCATTCAAGATAATAACCAAAAATGACAAAATGTCTTTAAAATAACCAATTCAGGGGCAGCAACCCAACAACCGGTTGTCCGATTCATCTGAAAAATTCATGTGAGCTAAAAATAGCATATAGACATTCAATAAGCATATAAGTATTCAATCTCAAATATAAAGCTTATCTTAAATATAATGTAATGGTTTGTATACGTATTTATTGAATGAAGGTGTAGCTCCATTAAAGAAATCAAATTAAGCAATAAAAAGAAATTAAGATATCATATATTCTTATAGTACAATGTTTGATATTTACAGGCAGCACTACACGCATTTAATAAATTGTTTAACCACCTTGAATTTCTAGGAGCCAGTACAACAGCGCCAGCATTTTATGCATACATGTCTTCTCACGAGCTGAATCCTGGAAAACATCACACATTACATTTTGATACCATCATTACTAACATTGGTTCAGCTTATAACCGTTACACTGGAATTTTCACACCGACAGTATCTGGAACATACGTGTTATCTTATTCTATTAAGCCTTATGTTGGAGCCTATATCCCTATTGAACTTGTGAGGAACACACAAATTATTGGTTCAGCAGTAACCAAAGCACAAAGCAGCTATGAACACGGGGCTTCTTCGACGGTCGTGATTCAGTTATCTGCAGGAGACGCATGCTTTCTAAGAACAAGCAACACTTACACACCATCTGGACATATCTACAGTAGTACATATGCCAGATCATCGTTTTCAGGATGGCGTCTCATTTAAATATCAATAAATATGATATGTACTATGTATGTTTTGGTTATTAATTGATAACACCAATTTCAACTTGTAATACGACACAATATCTTCTTGTTATGTCATTGATTATAACGGTTATGTTCAGTAATTTCAGTACAGTAGTTGTTGTTAATAATTAAATATCATTTAACAAACTAAATGTGTCTATCCTACAATAAAGATCGACACAGTCGTCTCTTTCAAAAATGTTTTAAAAAAATGTTTGATATTTAATGTATTGATATTCCAAATGTTATTTCAACTGATCATTCGGAGCGTACGATTAAATTCGCATTGGACAATCTATTTGAAAATGTGTGTAATAAGGATGATGATGGTTATAATTATAATTCATTTATTATCACCAAACAATAATACACATGAACTGAGTGTATGATATGGGACGATTAACTGGACACTTCATTGATGAGTTTATCCTGACACACCTGTCTATGGATGGACTGTTTTAAATAAGCGAACTGGTTAAACCCCTCCCAGCTGTCAAGTGGAATTAATCAAGTAATACATTGCTGTGAATTCGTCTTTTTCCTAATTCATTTGCCACTCGTAAATCTTATAAAGACGGAATGTTCGTCTGGTGTACCAAATTGAAAGCTGTGTAATTTGCAAGAGTGTTTACACCTTAGTCAATCCTAATCCTGGTGAACTTTTAGTCACGCCTGTTAAAGTCACTGATGTCATGGCATAACATATCAAAGGTTTATATTTACCATAGAACAATTAGACAATATCGGGATGCATCAAAACCTAGGAACGTCAAATGGACATCACAAAAAATAGACTAAACAGTAAAAGTAATAGTGTCTACAGACACACAAAGAACACTGCAACACATAACTAAGATGATAAACAACGTCAATACCGATACTTCAAGACCATGTTGAATTATTTATGAAGTTGGTACGGAATATTTATCATCAAGGTCTTGGTATATTCGGATGAACTTCTTTAAAAAAAGAATTAGACGTTCTTTGACATAACCCTCGTACATCAATTTTCTGCTCAAACACTGGTGACGTTTAACAACATCAGAGTAGTAGCTGCCAGAATGAGTTGGGAAATGTATCCAATATGCAGGTTAATTTATTGTATTGCTACTAACATTGGGAAATAAAGGCAACCGTAGTATACCGATGTTCAAAACTCATAAATCGATAGAAAAAACAAATCCGGGTCACAAACCAAAACCGAGGGAAACGCATTAAATATAAGAGAATGACAACACAACATTAAATGTAACACACACAGAAACGAACTAAGCATTAGACAAAACCGATGAGATAAATAACAAGTATAACATCAAAACTAAATACATTATTTCAAAATTTGTCTCAGGTTTGGGTGATTGTTAACTTCACCCATTAAGCTCTCAAAACCCTGTTCAACCCCACGACATTCATTTTGCGCATGTAAGTCGTTGGTTGTTGTTTTTAATAAGATAGGCCGTTAGTTTTCCCAATTGAATTGTTTCATACTTTTCATGTCTAACCTTTTATAGTTGACTGTAATGAATTGGTTTTCTCATTGTTGAAGCTGTTTACTTACATTCTCTGAATTTGAACTTTGGTGGATAGTTGTCTCAGTGGTAAACCAATCATATGACATCTCATTATTTTCATGTTAAAATTTTCCATTAAAAACATGTCTTAGATAAGGAGAAGCAATAATGCTTTTGATTTGTCCTATTTGTCCTATGACTTGATCTGTCTTTGTTTAGTTTAGTCCGGCGGCTACAAGCATATTTCAGACGAATTGTGCACATCCTGTTACAAGCATGAAATTTGGCATAGACCTTCCTCAACTATTACTCTTTTATTTCAGATAGGGAGGCATTTCAAAAAAATGTCTCACTTCCGGTAAAATCCAAAATGGCGGACGTCATACTTAAATCAGCCCAATATCGAAGGCTAGAGTGTAAACATGTGTTATTATCATGCTACTATCATAATATTTGGTACAGACCTTTTTTTTAACTACTTTTGGATAAATTAAATAGATTAGATGTCTTTAGAAACCCCACTTCCGGTTTAAATCCAATATGGCTGACATTGTACTTAAATAAGCTTATTTTTTAGGAAGGGTAACTGAAATGTGTTTTAACGTTTGGCTACTATCATTACATTGTGTATGAACCTTTCTTTGGTGTTTCTGATGGATACAATGCATAAGACATATGTCTTAAAAACCCTTTCTTCCGGTAATATCCAAAATGGCGGACAGAGAAATATCAATTTTTTATTCAAATTTTCATTTTTTTCAAAATGTAAAGATGATTTTATTTTGAGCTGATCATTAAACTTTTGGCTTACAGTTATCCTCAAAACCACTTATCTAGCATGTTGTAAATATTTAGATATAAAGTTGACACTTCCGGTTAAAAATATGACGTAAATTTCAAAGATGAGTCCTCAATCTATTTCTTCGATGTAGAGTTTTGGATAGATTGAGTAAAACAAAATAAAATCACTATAGTACTAAAAATTATTTAAAATTATTACTATTTGGCCAAGAATACCTATTTATTCACAGTCACCATGACATGCACACATCGCAGTGCACGGGATACCCGATTTTCCACATTAAAAATGACCGCGGTATCCTTTCTTACATCCACAATGTATAAGCTTTTGACAAAATGATAAGGCCTCAAAAAGAGTTTGTCAAAAGTTATCCTCTTTGTCCCCGCCTGGAGTTGGTAGCATAAGAGCCAATCCCAAGCTTGTCTCCCTTAACACCTACCTAAGTATATTGCATGATTTACATGCTAGAAAAGACTAGACCAAGTTGGGGGAATAGCCTCAAAAAGACGTCCCTGTTGCGCAAATAGTAATTTTCCTGCTTCGTTAACCATGTTATACCCATCTGTTAAGTTTGTGCGATCTTACAGTAAAACCCCGGTGATTTAGTCTGATCAATCATCATTCTTTTTGTTAAAGTCACATCTTCAAATGCAATCAATGTCTCCCACATAGTCTTTTTTCCCCTTTCAAGCAAAGAGAGAACCATATCACAACAGGTTAAGACATGGATCACAATAAGTGTTTCAGATCACTCAGATCACTCATTGACAAATGCATTTTAATCCAAAGTCTGTTGCCCTCTCAAACACAATCCATAGTTCGTCTACCCCTATGTCACGGAATAGCGAAATAGTAGTGACAGCATCATCATTAACGACTGTTCGAATCATGACTCGTTAAAGTGCGTGTTTCACTGCATCAGACACATGCACCATGATTTTAGTGTCTGCCTCTAAATGTGAACTTGGTGCTAAACTTGAAATACATTACGTGGTGGATAAGATAGAATATCCTGAACATTTGTTGCTATAACTACCATACGCATCCAAGACTTCATCCACTCGTATTTCAGTTTCAAGGTATTTTATTTAGGTAAGGACATAATATCCAATCAGCATACTCAGTAGGCCGCAATTCACAATCGGAGAGTTGATTTCCAACATTTACAAAGACTGTGGTACTGTTTCTCACATCCATAAATTCTGCAAAAACACATATTTTCTTGCCTTGTTAACCTAATCTGTTTCTTTTTTTTTTCGATCTTCCAACAACACCATGTATCGTTTTCAATGACATAAAACATCAAATCCATATGGTGATGTTGGCTGGTCAATCATCATTCTAAATGCTATAGTCACATCTTCAAACTCCATTAATGTCACCAACGCAGTTCCTTCGCCAGCAAACGTGTTATCTTTTAACGCTTAGTGCATTTGAAAGGTCATTGGTTGATATATATCTTATACTTTTCCCCTTCCAAATGCAAACCAAAGTTTGTCTGCCCCTATGTCACGGAATAGCGAAACAGCAATGACATCAGTATCGACTGTTTGAGTCATGACTCAGTTAAGTCTATGTTTCACTGCATCAGACACATCTATCTTGATTCTAGTGTCAGTCTCTTCGTGTAAACATGGGGCTAAACTTGAAACATCATCAAGTGGTGGATAACACTGAACATCCTGGGCATTTGTTGCTTCAACTACCTTGTACTCAAAATTGTATTGAGCAAGCTCCTGTGAATGAAAACTTAAAAGTTCTTTCTTACTGTCGTCATCTCTCAGGAAACTTTCCCAATTTTGAGGATGTTTTTAATCCTGAGTTCGTCTGTGTATTCCCTTTCTCCTAAATGTTGCCCTTGTTTCTTTTAGCAGCTTTCAAACTACCAGTATTTTCTATTTTCACATCAAACACTACATCCACTGTTGTTACAGTTTCAAGGTGTTTCCTAACGAGTATGCTGATTGGGTATTATGTCCTTACCTTAATAAAATACCTTGAGACTGTAACAAGAGTGGATGAAGTCTTTGATGAGTATGGTAGTTGTAGCAACAAATGCTCAGGATATTCTATCTTATTAACCACGTGATGTATTTTAAGTGTAGCACCATGTTCACATAAAGAGACTGACACTTAAATAATGGTGCATGTGTCTGATGCAGTGAAACACGCACTTAAACGAGTCATGATTAACAGTCACTGATGATGCTGTCAATACTATTTCGCTATTCCGTGACATAGGGGCAGACGAACTATGGATTGTATTTGGGGAGGCAAAAATCATTGGATTAATAACAATCAATGGCCTTTCAAATGCACTAGTTAATGAGTGATCACACACTTTTATTTCTGACCCATACCTTATGACGGGTTGTGATACTGTTCTCTCTTTGCTTGAAAAAGGGGAAAAAAAAGACTGAGTTGGAGACATTAATGGTATTTGAAGATGTGATTTTAACATAAAGAATGATGGTTGATCAGCCTAAATTACCGGGGTTGTACTGTAAGATCACACAAACTTATCAGATCTAACATGATTAACGAAGCAGGAAAGTTAATTTTTGCACAAAAGGGAAAACTCATTTTAAGTGAGGCTTTTCCCACGAGTTGTTCTAGTTTTTTCAAGCATGTAAAACGTGTTATATACTAATGCAGGTGTTTAGTGAGACAAGCTTTGGATTGACTATTATGCTACCTAGTCTTGTCACTAATGGATTGCGAAGGGACAAAAAGGGTTCCTTTTAAAAAAATCTCTTTCTGAGACCTCATCATTTTTTCAGAAGCTTGTACATTATGGATGTAAGAAAGGATGCCGCGGTCATTTTTAATGTGGAAAATCGGGTATCCCGTGCACTGCCTTGTGTGCATGTGGTGGTGACTGTGAATAAGCATGTATTCTTGGCCAAATAGTAGTAATTTTAAATATTTTTTAGGACTATAGTGATTTTATTTTGTTTTACTCAATCTATCCAAAACTCTACATCGAAGAAATAGATTGAGGACTCATCTTTGAAATTTACGTCATATTTTTAACCGGAAGTGTCAACTTTATATCTAAATATTTACAACATGCTAGATAAGTGGTTTTGAGGATAACTGTAAGCCAAAAGTTTAATGACCAGCTCAAAATAAAATCATCTTTACATTTTGAAAAAAATGAAAATTTGAATAAACAAATGATATTTCTCTGTCCGCCATTTTGGATATTACCGGAAGAAAGGGTTTTTAAGACATATGTCTTATGCATGGTATCCATCAGAAACACCAAAGAAAGGTTCATACACAATGTAATGATAGTAGCAATACGTTATAACACATTTCAGTTACTCTCCCTAAAAAATAAGCTTATTTAAGTACAATGTCAGCCATATTGGATTTAAACCGGAAGTGGCTTTCTAAAGACATCTAATCTATTTAATTTATCCAAAAGTAGTACAAAAAAAAGGTCTGTACCAAATATTATGATAGTAGCATGATAATAACACATGTTTACACTCTAGCCTTCGATATTGGGCTGATTTAAGTATGACGTCCGCCATTTTGGATTTTACCGGAAGTGAGACATTTTTTTCAAATGCCTCCCTATCTGAAATAAAAGAATAATAGTTGAGGAAGGTCTATGCCAAATTTCATGCTTGTAACAGGATGTGCACAATTTTTCACAAAGCCGCCGGACTAGTTATCCTGTTAACTGTATCAGAAATAATTAACTATGCAGTATTTTTTTTATTGATAGTTAATAACGTAAAATTATAAAAAATACTGAACTCCGAGGAAAATTTAAAAGAGAATGTCTTCAATCAAATGGCACAATCAAAAGTTCAGACACTTCAAACGAATGGATAACAACTGTCATATTCCTGACTTGGTGCAGGCATTTTCTTATGTAGAAAATAATGAATTGAACCTAGTCTTATAGTGCTAAACCTCTCACTTGTTTGACAGTCACATCAAGTTCCATTACATTGACAAAGATGTGAACAAAACAAACAGACATAATATGTAATGTTGATAATATTTGTCAATTTTCTATAGCTGATTGAATATGTTACAAAAGCCAATAATAAATATATTGAAAGTCAAATTTCTTCAGTCAATTCTAATGGTGTGTTAAAGTTATAAAAAAATTGGTAAAAGTCAATTTGAGCTATCTTACAAGGACAGATGAACAGATAGACATAGACATTGGTGTGTTAATTTACGTTTCTTGATTGAGTTACGCCTGCCAATTGATATTTTATCGTGTGTTTTTCTATGTTGTGATGTTATGCTATTGTTTCAGAAAAAGGGAGAAAGTTTGGTACAATTAAAACGTTTAATCCTGCTGCAAATTGTTGCACCTGTCCTAAGTCAGGAATCTGATGTACAGTAGTTGTCGTTTGTTTATGTAATTTATATGTGTTTCTCATTTCTCGTTTTTTATATAGATTAGGCTATTGATTTTCCCGTTTGAAAGGTTTTACACTAGTAATTTTGGGGTCCATATAGCTTGTTGTTCGGTGTGAGCCAAGGCTCCCCGTTTTAGGCCGTACATTGACCTATAATGGTTTACTTTAATAAATTGTTATTTGGATTGAGAGTTGTCTCATTGGCACAAACACCACATCTTCCTATATCTATTAGATTACAATAGTATGTCCAGTCTTTGACTGAGGTATCCAAAGCTATGATTAGCGAGTCTGCGAGTTAAATGAAAGTAGTTAATAAGTTTTCTTTATAGAGATTTTTATTAGTACGTCATCAGAGTACAACATTTATACAACATTGGCACTTTTGTTCTTTAATTTAACAACGACAAGAGATCTACAAAAATAGCTATTAATTTTCACAATGACGTATAACTTATCACTCAATTCACTACTAATTTTAACTAAGACTGAGTATGGCTAATCTTGAAATACTGAAAAACATAAAAATAGTTTGTTTTCTTATTTACAAACTAAGAACATCTGATCTAACAACTAGCAAAGGGAGATAATTTTGATACACAAAAACTCAATGATGTCCAATAACTCTTTTCTCTACTTAATGTATAATAGAATGCTTCTAAAAAAATACTACTCATGAGAAAGAACTGTTTCATACAATGATACTCTTGGACTTTCTCCAACCTCGTGGACTTTCTCCCACCTCTTGGACTCTCTCCAACCTTAATGGTCTCATAGAGTAATGAAAAAGTTTACTGTTTACATTCAGATTATATTTCACTTTTATTTTTTTAGGATGTTCATAATTTGATGAGTTTTCCCACTTTAATTATCAATTTCAATCAAATTCTGAAAGCACAATTCATTTAATAGAGTTCTTACTAAACTTTACTTTTGTACCTCAGGCATAGATTACCTTAGCTGTATTTGGCAACACTTTTAGGAATTTTGGTCCTCAATGCTCTTCAACTTCGTACTTTATTTGGCCTTTTTAACTTTTTTGAATTCGAGCGTCACTGATGAGTTTTTTGTAGACAAAACGCGCGTCTGGCGTATACTAAATTTTGTCCTGTTATCTATGATGAGCTTATTTACTTTAAATCAAACAAAAGAAATATGAACTTCTTATTTGTATATCATGATTTTGTTGCATTAATCTTATATGTTTCATTTTATTACCTTAAATATTTCTTTAAGCCCTTAACTTCTTAGTTAGTTGCAGAAAAAGTTTCAAACACACAACAAATGGCTATAAAAAAGAAAAAAACTTAACAAAAAATATTTTTTTAAGTACATAGACCAATGTGAATACAGGTGCTCTGACAAGCAAAAATGTTAAATGTAATCTTAAAAGAAAGCTCCAGCACAAAGCTCTTGTGGAAAATTTCAAGGTTTCAAATTTGATTTTCTAATCATATTATAGGCAATCCATTACTCAGTAAAAAAAAGCCTTGAAACAAATTTCACATGAATTTCATATCATAAATTTATATAAAATAAACTTGATTTTCAGACAAAATTAAATTATACCATATATTCTAAATTTATAGAATTTCTGATGTGAGCTCTCATTTTAAACAAACAAAACTTGTCAGCGATGCATGTATCGTAAACAGTCTTTCACAAATAAAATCTTATTTACAAGTGTTATTCTAAATAAATATCACAACTATTTCATAAAATATATATATATATATATCTAGTTTGGTTAAATGTCAAATCTATGACAGAAACCCTACAACAAAGCTTTAAACAAATAAGGTTGTGAAAGAAAACATCACACAGCCTTCAACAATATACATGAATGCCAACACATGTGAATACCATTTCTATCAAATTCTTGTAGTTGAAAGTATATTCTAAAAAAGGTTTCAAATTTAATTCCTTAAAGACATTTTTATGCAGTATAAATAACAAAAAATTTAGATTGTGTTCATATATGATATGCATATATTAGTTAAAAGTGATGCCATTCAAAATTCAAACTTGATCTGTGTTTTGTGATAATAAGCATTGCCATAACATTTGGCTATGGCAAACTAAAGTTAGAGAACAGAAACTAGTCTTGGGAGATCCATATGAATGTACACATATACAAGTATAGCATATAATGCCCCCTCCATGTTAGCAGGGGCATAACAATATAGGTATAAACATCTTAAACAACAACATAGGTTATTCAAATTTCCAATCTGATACAAATTTTTTTTAATTTTTTTTTGTCATGTTAAACTGTTGCCTAATTAACTAACATATGTGTTTCCACATATCATTTAATTCAAATTTGCATTAAACCTGTTTCCATCGTTTTATTTTTGCAGTTATCTTAAAATTATTAATGAAAAAGGCCTTTTGAATCCTATTTAGGACTGCATTCATTTTTTGTACCAACAAATATGAGATGAATTTAATTAGGCTGAAGTGGACTGCCCACACTGGGCAAGCAGAAATGAAAGGATATACCTAAGCTATATCATTCATTCACAATTATTGAATTAATAAATAAAGAATGTGTGATATGTCAACAAAATATGTAGGGAATTCCCCAAAATTAAGTACAAGAACTGAAACTGTAAACTGTTTAAAATATATCACAATTTGTATCCTTATCATAAACATTAAGTTCTCATGATACATCCCTCTATGAATACTATTACAGATATGTTAAATAAGCAAAATAAAAACTTCTGATGTTAAAAGATATTACATACCTAATACAAGCAGCCAGATAAATCACAACATTATAGAAAACAGGAGTGATGAGAGATCAGTTTTTGATTAGATTGGCTGTACCTCCTACAGTGTGACCAATTTAAAAAAAAAAAGTTTGTTCAAAAGTTCTGTCAGAGACAATTGAGGTTACATATAACAAAAAATACTTTTATAAGGATCAGGTCCTTATTCAACTGATGGCATCAAATACTATAATACTCAGAGACAATTAGGTCCAAATTATCATTAATGTACTTTCTCTAGAAATTAAGGGCTGTTTAAGAAATAAATGAATTGGGAAGGGGGGGCAGAAGGAACTTTTTATTTGATCTTGACATACATTAAAGTTTAGCTTAATTCATTTTAATTCATGTATTTTTGTTCTTCTTAAACATGTTAAATATTCACCACCCATCTCATGTCAATTTTAGTATGGTGAACATAACCTATTTATAGAAAATTTTTAAAATGGTGAAAAGAAAGGTTTATGATAAAATTTATTAAAGTTACAATTATGTTTTTTTAAATACAGCACAGATAGAGAAATATATTGTTACTGCAAATGAGTTTATAATTTGTAGCTTTTCTTAAAGAAGACTACATTTTAAGCTTACTAGTTTATTTACATTTCACATGTTCACAGACATAGTTCAATTTGTGGTTATTGAAAGCTAAATTAGAATTCTGTTATCATTTAAAATACAAAAATGCTGTTTACTTCATAATCATTATCTATGGTGCCATACTTCATATACCCATAATAATAATAATAATAAAGCCTATTCAATAACATACATATATCTATATAAACTACATAATATACATATGTACACAATATATAGCAAATACATGATATGATAACTATATTATACATAAACAATGTCCGCACAGAGTCAAAGACCACATACTGCAAGTCTATTTGGTAAGAGGGCAGGACTTATATAATGTACACTTATGAAAGAATGTGAAAACATTATTTGCAAGGGATATATAAATATACTGTTGATTCAAAAATCTTGAGAAGTACATATATGAACCAAAAATTTAAGTGGTCGAATTTCCCAGTGCTTTGTCTGGGTAAAATGTAAGTGTAAAGAGCTGTGATAGATATGTTCTTGGAAAAATACAATCAACACCTGATTTCAAGGGAAATAATTTTAAGGTCTGAAATGTGCATGTATTTTTTTCCAAATATTTTCACAAAAATAAAATGGTGAAAAAGACTTATTTACATAAAAAAAAGTGCAAATAAAAAAAAAATTGCCAAAATATAATTATTGCACAAAATTTTTACTCCCTGTAATCATTGTTATAAAAGAACAATTCTGAAATTGCACTATTTTCACAATGCCATTTTTTTAAATTTCAAACAATACTGTACAATTCTTACACATATATACATAATATAGTACAGAAAATGGATATTATACAATTGATATATAACCCTACAACCTTTCATAATAAAACTATGACATTATTAGATATTTTGGGAACAATTGATATAAAAACCATTTAAATGTTCATTTAAAACTCAGATTTTTTTTTTGAAATTTGAATAAATATTTTCTTTATCACAAAATTTTGCATGTGAATCTATTATTTCAGACTTATACACTAATTAAAACAAATCTATCTGCGAGTTCAAACCTGCCATTCCCTAGCGTAACATTAATGGTTTTTATTTGAAATAATTAGTTAATAACTGTTAGAAATCACAAAAAACAATAAAATATAATGATATAAATGTTGATTTCAATACAAGGTAAAACATTTCTTTTTCTGTGATAATGACTGAAAAAAGATATAAGCTACTGCTTAAAACATAACTCAAATCTGACTAGAATTTGTGTAAAAGAATTTTGAATTGTTACAAATTACACAAGACATAGTTCTAGGTTAACGGAAATAACTCTAAATTTTTTTTAACAATCTTAGCAAATCAAAAATGCTTTAAATGACTAAACACATAATCCCTAATAGCAACTAAAATAAATTCATGATTATTTATATATGATTGGTTGATGATTATATATATAAAAATAAAATTTGTGACAATCTGCTTTAAAATGATAAAATGGCTTGATCATTGAATTGTGACTTTTCTATCTAGTATTTATCTTATTAGCCACTAATAGACATGCCATCATATTACAAACACATATTTTTTAAAAGTGCTTCCAACAATTAAGATAAACAAGATCAATAACATCAAAGAGACATCAACCCACAGTAATACATATCAACATAGCAACATAGTCTTCAACAATAGACAGAGAGCCGTGGTGTAGTGGTTAGTGCATCGGACTTCTAGCACAAAGGTTCCTGGTTCGATTCCCGTCTGGGATGAAAATTTCAGGAACTCAATTTTCGGCTCTCCCTTGACACCATTTGCGAGTATGGTCTTGAGGAAACAATGATAGTCCGTCGGAAGGGGACGATAAATGGCTGACCCGTGTTAAGAGAGAGCCATATCTCTTGCACGTTAAAGACACCCTTGTAGATTTCGAAAAAGAGTAGGCTAATGCCGCTACAAGGCAGCACTCGCACCCGCAAAGTGGAAAGGGATTACTATAAGTTGCAAAACTTGTTTCCCAATCCACTATAAATAAATATGTTTAAACTAAACTAACAGACAGGGGTGTATACAATATATTTCAAGCACTAAATTGTTGCATGTCTATAAGGGTTTTGAAAAAATTTAACAGAAAAATAGAAACTTCAAGAAAACAGTAACTGCTTTTTCAAAACTGTAGTCATGCTAGTAGGATATTAACTAATTAAAAAAGTATCTTTACCAGAAAAGAAGGTCAGACCAAAACATAGAGTCAAGGCAAACTCATAAAACAGATATGAATAATCCTTCTTTCTAATTAACTCTTAGACTGCACATACTGACAAACAAATTCAAGGAGAAGATGTACTTATCAACACAAATAAAAGTAGGATGAAAAAAACGTGTAAATTATTCAAATCTTCACCCAGTAATGATCATTTTGTATTCAATTGTACACATTTCTTTAGTGATGAAACAATGTAAATATTATTTTAAATATATGATGTTAAACTTGCTCTAAAATAACCTGTGAAATGAATTCATTGTTTGTTCCTTAGTTTATATATATAACAATTTGCAAAGTTACAACAAAAAATAGTATTTTGAAGAAAAAAATTACAACAGTTTTGTTCTTTAATGTCACACATAAACTGAATGTCTTTGTGTAAAAATATTCAATCTATAAATACATTAGACTCTTTTGAGATTTCAGCCTCAATGTATAATTTTACAATGCTGTCATATAAAATCTCTGCATCAAACCAGCATTCACTAATTAAAAGATATCATTTTAACAGCACTTTACTGGAACTCATCATCAGATGAAAGCAGAGTGGTCTTTTCATTGTGAGACCTACGGTTAGGTGGTGGTCCCCTATGTACACCTCCTGCAGGAGTCGTAGTAGACAGATTGTGTTGTCTTGTCTGTATGACATTATTGGCAGGAGATACACCATTTTGTGTTGGCCTGTTTTGGTACTGGTCACGATATGGCCATCCGTCTGCTGCTTCTTCCTCTTGTGGGATTTTACTTCCCTGTTGGGTGTATTGTGAATAATTTGGATGAAAATTATGGATAGCATCCTGCATGATGTCACGAGGATTCATTGTTTCTTTCAGACTACTAGAAATGCTCTGAAGTGACACTGTTTTGCCCGTGTTGGAGGTAGGACCAGAACTATATATAGAATGTGGGAAGGCTAACCTGAGGGCAATAGCAGCCAGTAACATTTCTATACAGATGAAGAAATTCTGATACCCTGCTGAAACTGTTCCCACTCCTGCCTTCAACAGTCCATTGTCGGAGTAAATAGGACTTATCACTTGTGCTTTCTCAAGGATAGCCAGAACAACTCCTGTACAGAAAAAAAATCAAAGAACTGTAAGCGGTAAAGGCAGTTATAGAACATAACTTTGTGACTAAAAGATTCATGAAGTTTTTTTCAATGATATTTTTTGAAAGCCATATGTACATTTTTCTTAAAAATGCTTTTAATAAGTTACAATATTACAATAACATACATGGATTTATAAAGCAGTACTTAGGGAAAAAATACTGAAATACCACCTGGTATATGTGCCTATTTTTCCGTGTTCAAGTAGATGAGTAGGTAGCCAACCTTTTTTGGTAGCTAGCCTAGGCAGGTTTTTCACTTCACAACATATAATCTCTATAAGAGTAAAGTAGTTTTCCTGCATTTAACTCCATTACATTTTGTGTATGTACCCATTTTAAAAGCTACTTAAACCAACTGTTATTTATTATTGTGTTTAGGAATTACTATTCTTCTGGAAGTTTAGGTTTGTTTGCCGTCTTATATTTCTAGAGAATACTGTAATAATTTGTTCTTCATTTGAAACAACAGAGGATTCTTCCTTTGTTTGTGGATTTCATGGGTATAGTTAAACCACTTATTCAAATGCTCAATGTTATTCAAATTTCTACAGCATGTATAGTCTTGTTTGATATGTTGTGCAAAAACATGAAGTCAAATATCCAGGAAAGTATAAACTTGTCAGTATGAATCAATTTTCTTTAAAAAAACACAGATACTTAAAACAAAACTCATGATAAGATGGCCTACTTACCTTGCCAGAATGACAAGAAAATGACAGATTTGATTGTACAGAACTTCAGTATTGGTTCGTAGGGACTCAGAAGCTCCTTGGTACCAAAGTAAAACAGGAACAGAGCATACAAGGCCAAACTAATGGACGTGTTGTAAATCAAGGTCACATACAAATATCCTGAATCAGGTCTAAAAAAATAAAAATCTATCATAAATTTGAGTCAGCAAATGATGTATAAACAGCTACACAATATATGTATAGTGTTCAAGAAATTTATGCTGAGGCAACACACACAAACTGATGGTGACGTTCTACATGTTACTAAGACCACATCAAATTAATTCAAAGTCTTTATGACTCTTTCATTTGAACAAGGGTAAAAAGTGATCAAGTTTTTTTTAATTATTTCTTATTTCAAGTTTGGTTTTGGCACATTAAAAGTAGAGTATGTTTTACTAGTGAGCTGTATTCTTTAAAAAATATTGAAAGAATATAATGTATATGTAAAGAATTTCTGCACAAATATTCCAAAGATGTTTTCTTGCATAATCAGTGAACTTTGACATGTGTGTGTATTCACAATTTTTGTTTTTTGGTAAACTTTTCAGGCTTGCAAAAGGATGATACTGTGGATTCATTTATTTATGTGGATACCAATTTTTGTGCATTGAGGAAAATTTATGGATATCTAATTTCATGATTTTGGAGAAATCTGCATACAAGCCTATAGAAAATTTGGTATTCGTTGAACATTTAATTTTCGTCTGTTTCGAAATCCACGAAAAATTGATATCCAACAAAAATAAGTGTTAATCAAGAATATTTGAAGAAGGAGGCTCAACTATCAAAAGAAAGACACAAAATCTGACTAAATTGCTTTGCTGGTAATAAGCTTGAGACTCAGTAAGTGTCTTATCTTTAATTAAGGTGGTACCCAACACTTTCACTAAAATTAATTTGGTTTGTTTAATTTTCATAAAGTTTTGACATATATGTATTTACTTTGACCATTTAGTCAGAAAAATTACACTGGTTATATAGCAATTTGACAAACACCAATTTTGATCATTGAGAAGCTTAATATTCCCTTTGCAACACAACGTAATTAACACGTTAAGCTGACTTTACAGAGTTATCTCCCTGTAGTGTTAGGTACCACCTTAAAAAACTAATAAAGTATCTAAATAAATTTTTTGGGGTTACTGGCGTATCTGTAGAACCCCGGAAATTTAATGCTCTATAAGAGTTATGAAATAACTAAAATTTAAATTCAATCCATAAATCATTACTTACGAGAAGTTTCCATCTTTGTACAGACTGAAGGCTTGAAGTACTAATGTGATTACAGCCATCACAGGTTTAATGACACAGAACTGTAGGGTGGCCTGAGAAAATGAATAAAAAGAGTTAATCAACATAAAATGAGGAATGTGTTCATGGGGCGGGTGATGCTCCTACTTTCATATAACATTATATATGAGCATTACTAAAGAATGGTAAAATTGACGCTACTCAATTTGTAGTTTATCTGAATTTTGTGGTAATAAGCATTGTGTATAAATTTCATAACATTTGATTGAGGCAATCTTAAGTTAGAGAATGTGGTATTTATTAAATCTTCATTTGTATCATTTTAACTTAAGAATTAATGCCATTTAGTCCCTTTTCTCAATGAATGTTTTTTTGCATACTTGATTCACATAGTATTTTTCAATAAAATGCTGAAAATATGCTTTAAAGTATTAATACATTGCTAAAAAACAGTATTTCATCAATAAATTAAAGTCAGATATTCTTATGAATATCTTTTTCATATTGGATGCAAATTTTATTAAGTCTGGTGCCGACATTTTGTAGTCAAAGCGTTTCAATTGAGGTACTACACAGGCATCAAAATGAAGTAAAGAGGGTGGCATCAAAAGGCGTGACTATGGAGGAAAGGGTTAAACATGGGTATACTATTGCTGCTTCAAATTAAGAAGACTGCCATGAACAATATAAACAGAGAAAATTGAACATTGATTGATTGATTGATTGATTGTTGGTTGCTAAATTGAACAGAAACTATTTCTATTCTTTAAAGTAACTATATTTTTTTTTCAAAAATCCTTTGCCATAAATCGTAAATTATATATATGCATGTACCTGTTTACAAAACCTGAGAAATCCAATGGTGTACTGCCTTCCAGACAAACAACAGGTACAGTAAAACCAACTAGATCTGAAACATACAAGAAAATATCATAAAAGGTGGAACCCAACATTTTCTGACACTAAAATCAATTTGGCTAGTTTAATTCTCATAAAATTTTGACTAAGTATTTACTTCGACCCTTTGACAAAAATTTCAAAAATCTTGAACCAACCATTTTATCAGAAAAATTACACTGGTTATATAGCAATTTGACAACCACCAATTTTGATCATTGAGAAGCTTAATATTCCTTTTACAACACAACGTTATCAAAACGTTTAGCTGACTTTACAGAGTTATCTCCCTGAAGTGTTAGGTACCAACTTAAATAATTAATCTTCTTGGTGGCATCAAATATAGTAAAACCCATTGAATCCAAATATATTCCAGGACAAAATTACAAAATATTGTAAGCAAAATTAATTTTATCGACTAAAAAAAAATACACTAATCAAACATGTTAAAATTGTTGGGAATATACATGTGAAACTTTGATCTTCCCCTTATGCTTAAATAAATCAAGATCTCCAAAAAAAGTATGTGGAAACTGAAGATAGCTAGACTGAACTTTACACAGAGCAAAGACTTGCACATCACTAGTTGAAGCCCTCCACAGCAGAATTCTACATATCAAACATGTTTT
This sequence comes from Mytilus trossulus, assembly GCF_036588685.1. Classification (NCBI taxonomy): domain Eukaryota; kingdom Metazoa; phylum Mollusca; class Bivalvia; order Mytilida; family Mytilidae; genus Mytilus; species Mytilus trossulus. Next base: position 1,980,908 of record NC_086379.1, on the reverse strand, counting down.
TGTCACCACATTACCATGATTTCCATCTCTTTTTAACTTACTTAATAGGTTTCCCTCTGATCTCTGACATAATAGAGCTCTCTCCACCAAGGTATTCAAAACACAGGCTAAGGAAACTGTAGATGACAAAGGCTGAAATAAAACAACAAAGACATTAAAATCTGTAAACAATTTTGTTCTTGTTTTGTATTATTTCGTAACAATATTTCCCAATATTGCTACAAAATACAAATAAAACATCATCTACTGTTTCACAATCAATCACTTTAAAAAATAATGAATATTAATTACTTCATCATGTTTATCTTTTATATATATATATATATCATTTTATGCAGTTGTACTGGCTGAACATTATCATTGTACTTTATATACCAATATCAATGTATGTCATGTATATGTTTGCTTATTTGTTTCTGGTCTTTTCTATGATGAGGGCCTCAGGGAAGATTTGAAATATAGCTAACTGAATTTCCTCTCAAAATAAAATACTGTTGTTGTTTTCTTTCTCGTAACCAAGAAAAGTGAGATTTGTACTTTTTATGAGCAACAGGATAACATTGAGATTGCCACATATGATGTGTAATCAGATTATTACACCTTGGTTTTTAGATTGGGTTCATGTTGCTCAGCCATAAAAATTTTATGTAGTGTATTGGAAAGTTTTTATCCTTTTTATGTTGCTTTTTTTTCCTTTCGTTTTTAGTTAGTTTAAAAATTTATTTATCTGGTTTGAAAACTATGAACTTAATTGGACAGTAATAAAAAGTGATCAGATGTATTGTTTAGTTCAAACCCTGACTCAACTATTCCATACCGAATCACTCTTGTTTCTGTGAACATATGTTAAAAGCAAAGAAATATATGATATTTTGTACACAATAAAACAACTATAATTGTCAAAATACACCTAGTCTAGTACGTTACCTTCATAACAGTCCCGTATACTGTCAAAGTACACGTAGTAATTGTCATTACTGAAAAACAGTAAACTCAGGAATGAATCAAATGAGTAAATAGGTACTATAAATAGAATCCTTATAATCCAACGCTGTTCATTTGGACACGTATAATATCGCAGATGCAGGTATATCTGAAAATAAGAAGAACAAAAATTACAATATTGTCATGACAGGTCTAAGATATAAAGCATTAATTCATCACTGAAAAATTTTCTTGCACATTTGATCTTACCTCAATGGTAATATCCTTGCTGGGCTTCTAAAATGTTGTAAATTACAAATTTTTCAATAAAAAAATATCTCACAAACAGGCTTTGAAAATTTTGGCAAAATGCATGCTTCCAAAATGTTGTATGTGAACTTGAACATTTTTGTAAATAGCAGTGAAATAAAAACTTTGACATTTCTGGATTATCCAAGAACTTCAATTATTTTCACAGAAATAAAGAAATGCACAATTATTTTTTCTCCCAAAGCCATTTAAACAAGGATTTTCAAGTTTTTATAAAACATTTTGAAAGCAAACTTCACAAACAACTAACATTGGAAATTTTAAAATATGTCTTATTTCACACACTTTTCGGGGTCATTTTACTGCATGGTATTTTGACCCCGGGTTCAATTTTTAGGGGGTTCAAAATACCATATGACACAGGTACTAGTTGATCAAATGACATTTGGATGCAATACTGACCTCTGTCCATGGCCTCTGTCAATACTGATGAATTAAAAATTCATATGAATCTTTCAATGTACAATATTCATATCTCTTGGAGACAAGAATACAAAGTTCTTACAAACTAATAAAAAAATCAATCGAACCAAAGATTGTTTTTCATTGCTCCCTGAACAAACAGACTAATATCCTTTTGAAAAAAAACACCTCATTAATTCTAGATCTGCTAAAGTTTACCTGTAGAAATTTAATATCTTAAGGAAAAAAATACTGATTTTTTTTGGGGGGGGGGAGGGAGAGCATGCTGGATCACCTAGAAAATATGGATACTGCAAATCACACACTTTTCTAAATCTAGAGTGATTTTCTTTTCAAATTTCCACCTTCTAATATTTTTTTGCTGAAAAACATTTATATGTAAAATGTACAGACACATTTATTTCAGTTCAACAAACTCTTAATTAACACAGGATGAGAAAATAGCATTTGTCATTGTTTTTATTCCACCCTGTATATTTTTACGATTATTAGAAAAGAACAATAAGACGTTACTGAGCATGATTCTCTGATCAATTTGACACGATTTGACAAGTTAATGCTTTCTACATAACAGAGATTCTGAACCAGAGAATCTATAGAAATAACATGGTTGTTTAGATGTCGTGTTGAAGCCTTAAATAACAGTGTAAGTACTGAAGACACATAAAATATATTGATGAGATTGTCACTGGGAAATCACCATATAGATTCTAGAATCTAATCAATGCTATACATCTCCATGAATTCAGGAAAATCGCTGTTCTTAAAAGTCCATTGAAACTACATATCAGTACAGCATATATTAAGACTTTTCTGTCACTGTTTAAACTTAGCTGTTGTGGCTTCGTTATTTTATTTTGGAGGGGTATTAATTTGGTGGAATTTGCCAGTAAATGTATAAACTATGAATTTAAATGTTTATAAATACATGTTCTGGAATAAATAACAGTTGTATACTAACTTTGGAAATCGAATTTCAAGAACAACAATTCATTATCCATGAAAATAAAAAATGCAGTAAATTTTCCATTTGTAACGAAGTCACAACAGCTAGTTTAAATAGTGACAGAAAAAAGTCTATCGATAGGCTGTACTGATATATGCAGTTTCTATGGACTTTTAAGAATAACTCTAGAACGGTTAATGTGATGCCACAATAATTCAAACTTGATCTAAGTTTTGTACATGTTTCTGGTAATAACCAAGGCCAGTACTGTGGTCGTTCCTGACCTGGTTATTCATCTTGCTAGGTTGGGGGAACTAGCTGGTAGCTTTGATATGAATACATGTTAACTTAACACAGATTCAAAGTTCAATATATAATGTTTATTAATCAGCATTCAATATAGTTATCAATCACAATAATCACAATAATCACAATAGTTCATGAGACATAATAAAACAGCATGTCTAATATAAATCCAAGTCTATAACACTAGTGTCCAATACGTGACTCTAAGGCAAGTGTCAATACTAACTGTCCCTTACTACATGGTCAACTAATATATATTGTTTCATTATTTAATTTACATAACATTAATACTTATTTATCTAATTTACATAATAATACTAGTTTATCTATTTCCCAAATATCAAGTCTTTGTGACATAACCTAAATCATCTTAAAAAGTAAGAAATCCTTTTTGTATATATAACACTTCTTTAATCCTTAATTCTCTATTGTCAATTTAGCCCTCAGAGGATTACATAATAATTTGCTTTACACTTATCTAAAATTGTGAAGATTTATATTAACTATTTATCAAGTCAATTATTTCTTAAGCTAGTGCTAAATATCTTTACTAATACAAAATTATAACAAATCTTTGAATTCCACATTTTAACATTCTGACATCTAAAATATACTGGTTATACCCTTCCCTTCGTCGCCAAGATTGCTCCTGCAATCTTCAATTAAAATACAACATACATCATAAAAAAAAATTAATATTATACACACATCATATAGCAATAATTGAATTACTGATTTCTGTCAATGAATATTATCATGTATAAAAAAACAAATATTGTTAAAACAATTACACGACTGATTCCTGTAAAATAAAATATAACTATATATACATGTTTTTTGGTTTGGGGAATGGTCAAGTTTAGATTGTCCATATCAGGGAAGTTCTCTGAAGTTCACTAATATTGACAAGTCCAACTCTCACATAATTAACGACAATGAGCTCATTGCATACTTCATGAAGTATTTCTGGGTGCATAAGGGGGCATAAAAAATAGCAATATAACCAATATAGCTGAAATATAAGATTATCAATGTCTTATCCATATCGGTCATCAGCTACAAGTTAACAATATTAGTAATCATATCATAAATATTACTCATAAAAATAAAATTATCTATGTCTTACACATGAGTATGAAATATATCAAAGAATTATCTAATTAATATAACTGAAACACAAAACATTAATTAATAACATATCATAAGCAAAACATATCAATAAGTATTAAGCAATTATAACTGTTTTTGTATTAAATACATATTCAATACATATATATAAGCAATATTTTGTTCTTGGGTTCAATCGTCATATTCCATGCAAACGCATTTTTGGGGAAACACATAGTTGATAGTTCTTACGGATTAATGTTTATATATTTCTGGTTCAAGTTTTAACTTTATTGTCTCTTAATCTTCATTACTATATTCATGTACGGTTATAAAAATGTCACTATATATTATATATATCACAAATCTCTGCTAATTAGTTCCTATAATATTAAATAAATTTTCACTAGATAAAATATTATATGTCCATCATTGTTTGTCTTCATTAACTTTTAAAAGCACAATATGGTCACTTCTATGGATCCACCATTTCATCATTTTGTGGGTCCACCATTTCATCATTTTTGGGTCCACCATTTCATCATTTTGTGGGTCCACCATTTCATCATTGTGGGGTCCACCATTTCATCATTTTGTGGGTCCACCATTTCTTTATCTGTGGGTCCACCATTGGTAGGTTACTTCATGAATGTAAGTGCAACCAATATCATAATCATACATGACACCAATTAACCCTTATCTCTTATTATAATTAATTCATTTATTTATTTATCTCTTAAAAATATTCACAAGAATACCACAATTTTAGGCCAGTAACTGAACTACCTATTTGTAAATATTACAATAAACAACAATCTACATGTAAGAATTTCTAATTCTCTTCCTTTTATATTTTATCTTAATTTCCTATACTCTTCTTCTTATTTCTAATTTATATATTTAGCAACTGTATGCTAGTTTATTTTGTACTTCCTTATTAAGTACTCCTTAATTATTTTATCTCCTTAGCTAAAAATCTTTTAAGTCATAATAAAAAAAAATCACAGCTCAAAAACAGTGATGCCTATACACAATGTATGTGTAGGGAACACTTGATAGTTCTATTTGTATCATTGATAAAGTACATTTTGTATAATCTGAAGTAAAATTTGGTTTAAAAGTACATCAGTAGATGTGCTGTCCACCTGCAATATTTAAGGATCTAATAGTAAGAACTACTAATGTAATCAATACATTTGTCCAGCAGGATTAAATTAACAGACACTATAACTAATCTGAATATTGTGTACTTTAACCAGAAATTCAGAACAAAAATAACATTTTTCAACGATACAAAAGAATAATGTCACAATGCATTTACGTATGCTCATAACATGTATAATACTACTTGAATATCTAGTTATAACATCTCAACCACTCATTTTCATATTTATTTTGGAAAAGTTTAAGAAGTCCTGGGGGACAAGTTTCAAACGGTACCCACTCTGGATCATAAATATGTTTTTCCTCATAGTGTATGAAACATTTTGGAACATTATTTTCTATTTTAAAATGTGTAATGTGAGAGCCTGTAACAAAACATCCTGGTCCCATATCTTTTGTTTGTGAATTGCATGTAAGGGTCAGCATAATGTTATAAAACTGGTCACCATAAAAATAATCAAGCAAGTTTGTAAAAGCATGCTGATCTTCTCCATTTACTCTGTGTAAGGGTTGATAATGCGATATTCTGTTATTTCTCAATATGGTTTTGACGAAAAATCTGTTATTTTCCAGTTTTACAGCTTGCACTGGAAATTTATCCCAATTTATTTTTGGTCTTTGTTTATATTTAACATCATTGTTTTGGTCTATCATGTCTATTGCAGTTACATTTTGTGGTTCATTTGAAGGTTCAAAAAATTTATGTTTGTTTCCTAGTAAAGGTCTTTTTCTCTTTTTACCAGTATGCGTTCTATTTTCATGAAATTCTCTTCTCATATTCTCTGGGATTTTATCTTGGTGTACCCATTCTGTTTTTGACATGTTTTTAATTTTTATTTTGTAGCATAGTTTCTTGTTTACCCATGCCGATGATATAATCTTTTCAACATCATCAGGTGTAATTTGTATTTCTGTTGTAGCTTGTTGAGCAGTTTTATTTGTATTTTGTTGGGTTTCTATAGAATTGTCAGGAGGCACTCCTTTATTTTGCTTTGAAAGTTTTGATTTACAATGATTGTTTTGATTATTCCTGGGTGTATTTTGGGGTTGAGAATTAGATATTGTGTCTTGATTTTCAGGGTCCTCATTCTGGACTTGCTGATTTTCACCTTCATCATCCTCATCTTCTTCAAATGGATCATCAGTGTCATCTAGGAGGTAGTCAGGGCGGTCTGTTTTACTGTTAAATGCTTTCAGACGACTTGCATTAACTAATTTCTTTGAGATTTTGTTATCGCTGTCCCTTCTTAGCTTAAAAGTATTACAGTCTGGGGGTCCAAGGTTTGTAATTGTAAATGGGCCAGTCCACTTAACTGTTAATTTTGGACTTTGACCTTTTTTAACCTTCTTACAAAATAGCATTACTTTGTCACCAGGTAAATATGTGGGTTTTACTGCTCTTTTGTCATGCTGTGTTTTGTATTTTGTTTGTGCTCTTTTTGTGTTTTCTGCAGCAACATCCCTTGTTAATAGGAGGTCCTTAATAAATTTATTGAGGTATTCTCTATGGTTTTTAGGCAATGTTGACTTTGGAATTAAGGCAACATCAATAGGTGCTCTCATTTCTTGTCCAAAGAGAAGGTGAAAAGGTGAGTACTGAGTAGACTGAGTAGCTGGTGTCATTCTATAAGCCATCATTATAGGTGCTATATAGTTTGGCCAATCTGTCTGTTTTTCCAGTTGAGCTCTCAATGATTGGACAATAAATGAGTTCATCCGTTTACAAGCTGCATTAGTTTGTGGATGATATGCACTTGTATAGTGGCGTTTGATTTGGAGAAGCTCACATAAAGCTGCAACAAGCTTCGAAAGAAAATTGGCACCTTGATCAGATACAATACAGCGGGGTGCACCGAAACGGGCAATTATCTCTCTAAACAGGATGTTGGCTACTTCTGTTGCTTCTTGTGTTCTCATGGGAAAAGCTTCACACCATTTGGATCCACTATCAACCACCAACAGCAAATAGCGATATTTTTCTGGAGTCTCTGGCAGTTCTAAAATATCCATGTGCCATCTGGAAAAAACCTCTTCTATTGGCATTGGTTTAAGCGGTACTGGATGGCTGTGTGTGTCTCTTTTAGATCTTTGGCAGATTTCACATGTCTTAATGTATGTCTTTATATCAGTGTAGATGTTTGGCCAGTAATATCGTTGACGCACAGCTTCATATGTCCTTTCTTCTCCTTGGTGACATCCAACAATATTATCATGGAAAGCTTCTAGTACCTCCTTCCGTAGGGTTCTTGGTATTGCTAGCTGCTTAACCATGTTTTGCCCCTTTGGTAGGCTTCTCGATCTTGCATTAAAAAAATGATAAAGTATGCCATTATCAATTTCGTAATGGAAGGCTTTCGCATCCAGTTGTCTAGCTTTTTGTCTTTCCTCAGGTACTTGGCCATCTAATTTGTAATTAAAGATTTCAACAAAATCTGGGCAATGTCTCTGAAGGTGCCGAAATGTTTTACGTTTCTTTAATTGCTCTGGGTCAATGGTTTCTAATGTTTCATCATCCTCATTACCAGTATCTGTTATTGTAATAATGTTGGGTTGCTGTTCGTCATCTCCTTTATAATCAAACGTTATGATTTCGTACTTCTTATTACTCATGGCTGCAACTGTTTGTTCAATTTCATTTTGCGGAAAATATTCTGGACCTATCTTTTCATACTCTCTTCTTGACAGAGCATCTGCATTATTTTTCTTCCCAGGTCTATGCATTATTTCGAAGTCATATCCTTGAAGTTCAAGTGCCCATCTACCTAGTCTCCCTTGTATATTTTTAATTGTATCTATCCAACGAACAGTTATATTATCTGTATAAACTGTAAATTTGTGTGAGGCCAAATATGGATTAAAATGTTTTATTCCCTCTTTGAGTGCTAACCCTTCTTTTTCGTTTATGTGCCATTTTTGTTCATTTTTATTCAGTGATCTACCACCATAAGCTACGACATGTTCAAGTTTTGTGTTTGGATTTAATTGTCCAAGGACATAGCCAATAGCATAATCAGAAGCATCCACTGACAAAACAAATGGTTTCTCAAAGTCTGGGAACACTAAAATTGGGGCTGAGACAAGGCTGTGCTTTAATGTTTCAAAAGCGGCTTGACAATCTTGTGTCCAGATGTATTTCTTATTTTTCTGAGTTAATTGTGTAAGTGGAGTTACAATTTTTGAGTAATTGTGCACAAATTTTCTGTAGTAATTGCATAATCCTAAGAAACTGCGTAATTGTTTGATATTTTTAGGTATTGGGTATGTTTGCACAGCAGATGTTTTTTCAGGGTTTACTTTAATACCATTTTTGGACAAAATATGACCTAAATAATGTACTTCTTCTTTTGCAAAATGACATTTTGTTGGATTTAGTGTAAGATTTGCTTGTTTTAATTTGTCAAAAACTAATTGTAAATGTTTTAAATGTTCTTCAAAATTTTTACTAAAAATCAAAATGTCGTCTATGTATACTAAAGCAACTTTCCAGTTCAATTCTTTTAAAACTTTTGTCATGAGCATTTGAAAAGCCATTGGTGCATTTGTTAACCCGAAACTCATTCTTTTGAATTGGTAAATACCTTGATGTGTTACAAATGCAGATTTGTGTTTAGTTTCTGGATCTAAGGGTGTCTGAAAAAATCCACTCATGAGATCCAGTACTGAATATATTACAGCTTTTGAATTAGCAACTGTGTCAAAAACATCATCTATCCTAGGAATACTAAATTTTGCCCTTAATGTGCATTTGTTAAGCCTACGATAGTCTACCGCGAACCTATACTCTTGTTTTGCATCCATATTACTTTTCTTTTTGCGAACTAGTACAATTGGGGATGACCATGGAGAGTTTGATTCCTCTATAATGTCATTTTTTAACATTATATCAATATGTTTTTCTGTTTCTTGCCTCATTTGTGGTGTTTGCCTGTAGGGCATTGATTGTACAGGTGGTGCATTGCCTGTATCAATTCTGTGATAGTGGTAACTAGTTTTACCCAACTCTGTAATGTCTTTTGCAAAAACGTTTCTATTCCTTGATAGAAGCTCAGTTAACTGATTCCTTTGATTTGTATTTAAGTTTTCATTTATTTTTATTCCCAACTCTTTTTCAACATTCTGATATTTATTAACTTTAATAGATTTTCCTTTAGAATTATTATCATTTAAGGCAAAAATACCATTTTTGTCTACTTCAAAAGCCTTGGCTACTTTCTTATTCCTATATAATGTTATGCATAATCCAGTAGGATTTAGAATTCTGTACAAAGCCTTTCCATTTTGTACATTTACTACCACTTTTGAACCAACCAAATTTTTAATATCATTTGAAAAGTTTGGTTCAAGAATTACTGTACTGTTATTGCGATGCCTTACAGAAAGCCTAACAGGTATAATAATTTCACAGTGAGGGGGAATAACCTCTTCTGCTATAGTTTTAACATGTGCATAATGTTCCTTCATAGTCTCTATATTATTTAAAGGTACATTCAATAGATTTTCTTGAATTGCTAAGGTATTATTTTCAAAATTTATGTGAGCTTTATTAGCTTTAAGAAAGTCTATTCCTAAAATTATATTAAAGGTCAAATTCTCAAGCACTGTTAATTCTTGATATATAATTAAGTCATCTATATTTAATTCAACATCTACTTTTCCTAAAATCGGATAGCTCATTCCACAAGCAGTAAAAATTCCAGATTGTGTACTTTTTTGTATTTTGATGTTTTTCAAACATTTTTGTAAACATTTTAATGATATACAAGAAATTGAAGCACCTGTATCAACTAATGAATCAACTGTTTTATTTCCTAATTGCAAATGTATAATATTTTTTGAAAGGGGGGCTATTAGAGCTAAGGAGGGGTCAGGATAAACTGAATAAGACATGTTGAGTCTTTGTAGAGGGAAAATCCTATTAAAAGATCTTGACAACTTTAATTACAAAATAAAGTAAAATTTAAAGATTTGGTGTCATATAAGATCATAAATAAAAGGTTGACTCACCTCTGCACACTCAGGAAAATGCACTGTTTCCTATATGGAGATATGCTGACTCTTGTCTTCAGGTATTCAGGTTCGCATCCTACGTGTATCCCTCCTTAGTACCGGAAAGCTGGGTCACTCCGCCACGTATAACCAAGGCCAGTACTGTGGTCGTTCCTGACCTGGTTATTCATCTTGCTAGGTTGGGGGAACTAGCTGGTAGCTTTGATATGAATACATGTTAACTTAACACAGATTCAAAGTTCAATATATAATGTTTATTAATCAGCATTCAATATAGTTATCAATCACAATAATCACAATAATCACAATAGTTCATGAGACATAATAAAACAGCATGTCTAATATAAATCCAAGTCTATAACACTAGTGTCCAATACGTGACTCTAAGGCAAGTGTCAATACTAACTGTCCCTTACTACATGGTCAACTAATATATATTGTTTCATTATTTAATTTACATAACATTAATACTTATTTATCTAATTTACATAATAATACTAGTTTATCTATTTCCCAAATATCAAGTCTTTGTGACATAACCTAAATCATCTTAAAAAGTAAGAAATCCTTTTTGTATATATAACACTTCTTTAATCCTTAATTCTCTATTGTCAATTTAGCCCTCAGAGGATTACATAATAATTTGCTTTACACTTATCTAAAATTGTGAAGATTTATATTAACTATTTATCAAGTCAATTATTTCTTAAGCTAGTGCTAAATATCTTTACTAATACAAAATTATAACAAATCTTTGAATTCCACATTTTAACATTCTGACATCTAAAATATACTGGTTATAATTTGTTGAGGCATTTGTAAAGGGGCATAACTCTATAACAGTAAAAGTAAATTCAATTTAGATAGATCTGTAATTTGTGGTAATTAGCATTGTGTATTAGTTTCGTAACATTCTTGGACGTACCGACGTTCAAGGGTAAAACTTAATGCCCCTTAAAAAAACCATTGTAAACAACTGAGCTCACTAATCATCAAATTGAAAGCATATGAACAAAAAACAAATATGATAAACATATAGCTGACTATTCGGTATGGGCTTTGCTCATTGTTGAAGGCCGTAACGGTGACCTATATTTGTTAATGCCTGTGTCATTTTAGTCTTTTGTGGATAGTTCTCATTGGCAATCATACCACATCTTCTTTTTTATATTAGCAAAAGACGGCCACTGTCTGAATTTTAGATCACCTCAATCAGAGAGTCAAAGGGAAGCAGTCCTGCATCAATATTATTAATTAAAGCCACTTTCTCATCAAAGCTACCTGACATCCAACTTATTAATTTCCTGTATTACAATCCTATGACAATTAAGAGAGATACCCAATATATGATATATGACTAATGTAACAGGATCTTTATTGATGTCTTTATTATGTTTATCGATTGATGTTTATAATTACAGTATAGACACTACAATGTTTTCCAATGAGGAATATTGGTCAATTATTCCCCTTTAATGATAGCACAGGTGGCAGTGCTGTAGATCAGGTCCAACACACAGCATCTCTTATCTATATCCTATTGAGAATTACATTGTGTATATTTGTATAAAAATTACAATAAGAAGATTTTATTAATAAATGTCTTTTATCTGGATGTGTCTTGTAGAGGTGGACATATGTTTTTAATGGATGGGGATTTAAAATTAAAAAAAATTGCAACAAAAAGAAAAAATATACACTACAGGATAATACTATCTTTATGCAGCTTCTTGTTTACCATATCTTTATAGAAGTTGTGATTTTCATGTCAGCATTGAATAGAAGAAGACCCGGCGTTTTTTTCTCCAGGCAATGAGAAATCATCTAAATGAATAACTAAAAGACATCCCACATTCCCAAGTGATTGGTTATTTTCATGTCAGCCTCAATAAAAGAAGACCCAGCTTTAGGTCTCTAGGCAATGAGACTTCAACTAAATAAATAAGTAAAAGACATCTCAAGAGATTGGTTACATTGTATTATATTGAACCAATTTACTATTACCCCTAATTAGTTGAGTAAAATATTATAATGACTAAATATCTCCCAGGGGTACTAAAACAGTAACTTGGAAAACCCTATTTTCATTCAATAATACCCAGTAACGTTTTTAAATTACAGGAAAAGCATCGTCTACAAATAATCAGTGCCAAAAAGGTGATAATTATTTTTAAATTCAATAAATATGAGATGAGCTAATTTACTTGTTTTTTCTATTATCATTTCAGTTTGATGACAATCAGTCATGTCAGGGAAATGTAACAGTTCCTAACTTCCTAGACCCTTGATCTTAACTTATGTAATAAATTAGACGCCAGAATTTTCCAAAAGGCTAAGACTTTTGAGCACACAGATATTTTTGTAGGTTTCCCATGCAATTTAAAGAAACATGCCCCTATTTTTGGGGACATATAAAGTTTGTAGAAAGACTTATAAATTTAAATTTTATAGCAACTATTAGGCAGAAAAAAAATGACTGCAGGCTGTTTAAACAAAAGAAATTAGACAAAATGTAAAAGATTTATTTTACAAGGCTGCTGTCTAATCATTGCTAATGTCAAACTCCAAGGAAAATTCAAAACGTAAAGACCCTTTACAAATCATACCAGATGCTCCGCAGGGCGTAGCTTTATACAACCGCAGAGGTTGAACCCTGAACGGTTGGGGCAAGTATGGACACAACATTCAAGCTGGATTCAGCTCTAAATTTGGATTGTGATTTAATAGTTGACACAGCATAGGTTTCTGACACAGAATGAATGTGTTCTAATGAACTTAAAATTTTTGTTTTCTCTTAGACCAATTCACTATGCTGTTGAATATTAATCCTCTCAAAAAAATGTTTGAAGAAATTTTCTTTTTATTTATGAAATTTCAAATGAGAAAAATTGAACCCAATTTTTTAATCACATCCCCCTTTCCCTTATTCCAAAACTAATCTCAATTAAAATATTCTAATGGAGTTTGCAACAATAACTACTCATTTAAATACATCATAAAATATTAAGATGTAAAAAAACTGCTTGTTATCACTGAATGGTAAAGATTATTTAAATTTATCAGTTGGTAGTAAAAAGTGAGTATACATTGTATATTGTATATAACAAAGAATTAAGTTGATTCTGGACAAAGAAAGATAACTCCAATTAAAAAACATTCTTGCAATAAGATATTTCTTGCTTACTATTCTGGACAAAGAAAGATAACTCTAATTAAAAAAAAATTTGCTATTTCACAATATTGTGAAATTAGATATTTCTTGCCATTGCACAATACTGTGCAATTGAAAAGACTTGCTATTGCACAATACTTAATATAATAATTTCAGATCCTGATTTGGACCAACTTGAAAACTGGGCCCATAATCAAAAATCTAAGTACAGTGAAACTTCTCTAAACCGGTCCCTCTTAATACCGGTTCTCCCTTCATACCGGCCAAAACCGCAAGTCCCGGCCGGCGTGTATGTAAATAAACGGTCAGGTAACCTTATAAAACCGGCCACCCCTTTAAACCGGATACCGGTCGTTATTTGTGTATTTGTGTAATCAAAATCAATAAAATATCACCTCATAAAACCGGCCTTCTCATTTGTAATCATTAGTCCATATATAATACTGTTATATAAACAAACAAGTTAATCCGGTCAATTAGACACCTTCATGGCCACTGAGTAGTGTTCACCTGTCAATGTCAAATCAATACCCGAATAAATTATCGGTTGAGAGATTTTGATCTTCACCCACGCTAATATAAAGTTAATTATCATTAAATCTTTTAGCTTGGCTACTTTATTTGATGATTTAAAAAAAAAAAAATTAGGCAAATTATAAAAATTAATCACTCACTTTGACTTTTGCAATTAAATCGTAATTCGTTATCGTCGGGATTATCTATTGAAATTCATTAAACCTATTTAATTTATTTAAAGGATGTGGTATTAGTTTGAGGTGTGATGATTTAATGTGTATGCATTTCTTATGGAGTATTACATATACATTGTATAGTACCGATGAGTGAAGCTGTAAATTTCAATAATATGAGATATTGATATTAAAATTGTTTTGTTATATAGTTGCATTTTATTTGTTATTCCTGCAAAATAAAAAATAATAAAGATACAAATGATGTTTTAATATTTATTTCATAATCAATTTAGAATACAAAGCTAAATTTACACAACAAAACAAACTTTATGATTGAGATACAATACATGGTAAAAAAAACAAATGCACACATATTGAAGGGAAGTAACTCTTATATTGAAGGGAAGTAACTCTTGTTAATTTCAAATTCATTAAACCGGCCACCCCTAAAAACCGGCCGAATCCCGTGGTCCGACGGGCGGCCGGTTTTGAGAAGTTTCACTGTACATGTTTAGATTCAGCATATCAAAGAGGCCCAAGAATTCAATTTTTGTTAAATCAAACTTAGTTTTATTTTAGACCCTTTGGACCTTAATGTAGGCCAATTTGAAAACGGGACCAAAAATGAAGAATCTACATACACAGTTAGATTTGGCATATCAAAGAACCCCATTTATTCAATTTTTGATGAAATCAAATAAAGTTTAATTTTGGACTCAGATTTGGACCAACTTGAAAACTGGAACAATAATCAAGAATCTAAGTACATTTTTAGATTCAACATATCAAAGAACCCAACCAATTCATTTTTTGTCAAAATCAAACTAAGTTTAATTTTGGACCCTTTGGACCTTAATGTAGACCAATTTGAAAACATGACCAAAAGTTAAGAATCTACATACACAGTTAGATTCGGCATATCAAAGAACCCCAATTATTCAATTTTGATGAAATCAAACAAAGTTTAATTTTGGACCCTTTGGGCCCCTTTTTCCTACACTGTTGGGACCAAAACTCCCAAAATCAATACCAACCTTCCTTTTATGGTCATAAACCTTGTGTTTAAATTTCATAGATTTCTATTTTCTTATACTAACGTTATGGTGCGAAAACCAAGAAAAGTGCTTATATGGGTCCCTTTTTGACCCCTAATTCCTAAACTGTTGGGACCTAAACTCCCAAAATCAATACCAACCTTCCTTTTGTGGTAATAAACATTGTGTTTAAATTTCATTGATTTCTATTTACTTAAACTAAAGTTATTGTGCAAAAACCAAGAATAATGCTTATTTTGACCCTTTTTTGGCCCCTAATTCCTAAACTGTTGAAACCAAAACTCCCAAAATCAATCCCAACCTTTCTTTTGTGGTCATAAACCTTGTGTCAAAATTTCATAGATTTCTATTAACTTAAACTAAAGTTATAGTGCGAAAACCAAGAAAATGCTTATTTGGGCCCTTTTTGGCCCCTAATTCCTAAAATGTTTGGACCATAACTCCCAAAATCAATACCAACCTTCCTTTTATGGTCATAAACCTTGTGTTAAAATTTCATAGATTTCTATTCACTTTTACTAAAGTTAGAGTGCGAAAACTAAAAGTATTCGGACGACGACGACGACGCCAACGTGATAGCAATATACGACGAAAATTTTTTCAAAATTTGCGGTCGTATAAAAATGGATTGGTCAAACACATCAATAAGTCTCAAATCTGAAATTTCACCAGAGCACAATTGTTGGAACACTATATATAACATGTGTAAGCTAAACCAACATCTTTTACAATGTTTGATGAAGCTTAATGACAACAACATGTTTATTTCTGCCTATAAACTTATTTAACATTAAAAACATTTTTGTTATGATATATTTATGATCTAGGAACTTGTAATTTTTACAAATGTTCGAGTCTACGACTTCAATCTCTGCATACCACATGATTACATTAGGTTGTGAGGAGTACATATTTTACGACTAACTACTGCTTTTTTTATTTAGATTGACAACTACATCATGTACATTGTACGTTTCTTTAAACATGATAAATCTACATTTGTCAAAAGTATTTATATTTAATGACTTTTTGTAATTATTATATAATTATGATAATTATAATTCTACGTTTTTCTCTATATTTTGCTGTTTCAGTAAAAAGACAAATGGAGATTTGTAGTTTATTACATGCAAAGTTAATTAACTTTTCTCATGATAAAAAACTCATAAACACATAATTAGGAATGAAAATTACTCTTGGGGATTAAACAGAACAAGGCAAAGCAGTAAATGTACATACACCATGTATAATTTCAACTGACAAAGATCAGTTTACTTTTTACGATTGTCAATTACCTCTCAAAAAAGACATAGTCATGTGGATTATTGTTTTACAATTCAGTTATTTCTTTCTCATGCATTTAAGGGCAACATTTATATATTATATAGCTTCTATTTAAAGTTATATTCAATAGTTTTAATGAATGGATGTTTGGAAAATATTGCCATTTAAACATTTCTTTCCATGTCAGATTTTCTCTATCATTCAATAATGTGATTAAAAAATAAAAGACAATACTTTTAGAGTTTTGTTTGATTCCCATTAGTCATTACATCTGTATTTTTAACCTTAGACTCAGTTGACTTACTGGTCAACATACTGGTAATGATGGACCTTTAGTAAGCTGAGGCAAGACCATTACCATGGAACACATTTTTAACTATGTGGTCTAGTTCGGATCCTACTTGCCCTGATGACCAAGGCAGGTCAGTTTTATAAAACCCAACATTTTTGAATAATTAATTAAAGGATGACTCTAGACTCCAAAGATGGCAGACACCAATATTGAATAAGGAAAGCTCAGTTTGCAAAATTCAAATAGTACATGTATGTACAATGCATTTAATTTGCAATATGAAATGTCAAAAACTCCTCAAACAATTTCATAAAAGCAGGTGAATAACTTCATATAAGTGCAATCTTCCTTAGAAGTTTCAGGGATCTGGCTTGAAAACTGTAGGAGCAGTTCATTTGGTTATTAATTCAAGGCTGTCTCCTGAAAAGCAACGCATACATGTATATCCATGAATTTACTATGGGGCGAGACTGCCAAAGTTGCTCCTATGTCAATAACTCAACAGGCGGCCCCTGGGAGACCAAAAGAATTTCTTAAAATAGTCTATGCTGACACTATGATTTCCATGACTTATCTTATCCAATACCTAATAAAACAAATAAATATATACAGAAATAATTGCCACTTTCCCTGGATATTGATTTTGTGTACCTACTAGTTATAGATACATTGTTCTTGTGTCAAGCCTGTTTTCTCATTCATCAATTTAATTAAGATAAATCTACTTTTCTTCACATCATTAAGTAAATTGTTAAATGAGGCAGTAATGAAGTTAATTTTATAACCCTTAAAAACTATAGTACACGTAAATCCTAAACGTCTGCTAGATTTGATTTTTCGTGTATTCATGCATGCCACTTTCAAGCACCACATTAGGGCTATTTCATGGTGGCCAGATTCTATTGGTGGAGGATTGAGCCAGAGTGCCCGGAGAAAACCACAGACCTTCAATAGGACAACTGACTATCCTCGTGAATTAAGATTGGAGACTAGTGTACACGAATGAGAGGGGTTCAACCTCCAAACCTCAGTGTTGATTGGCTAGTAATAACTACAGTAGTAACTACTTGGACCATGTGCACTCAGCCATCGAGACCCCAAGATCTGCTAGAAAACAATAGATTATTCAATGAGGATAGGAATGGCCTTTGCAGTCATTTTGGGCTACCTTTAGCGTCAAATTGGTTAAATTTTGACCGTGATTTGTCAAATTCTCAAATAACTATCGTTACTATTATTTTTGGGAAAAATTTAACGTGATTCATCAAAATGTCAACTTTTTTATCATTTAAAAAAATGTACATTTTATCGTCATGCACCAAAAATTAATGTTAACTTCATACGACAACATTTGTAAATGTATACATTATGAAGGTTCCCCCATTACAACCCTCTTCAATTTAGTTCTTTATCAGGCCAACACAAAAAGTGTGGGTTTATACACCGAACAACAAGCTATAAAGGGCTCCAAAATTACTAGTGTAAAACCATTCAAACGGGAAAACCAACGTTCTTATCTATATAAACAAAACGAGAAACGAGAAACACGTATATATTACATAAACAAACGACAACTACTGTACATCAGATTCCTGACTTAGGACAGGTGCAAACATTTGCAGCGGGATTAAAAGTTTTAATGGATCCAAACCTTCTCCCTTTTTCTGAAACAATAGCATAACATCACAACATAGAAAAACATATGATAACATATCCATTGGCAGACTTAACTCAATTAATACCAGTCAGATAAAAGTATGGGAAACACTTAATTCCAAATAATAATATGTCTTTTATTAATAATGAATAATGTGTCTTAAACTGAACTGAAAATACATTGTTATGCAACATTTATAATATAAACATAGCTGTGTTTATATTGAATAAAAGACATTAAGCCTTCATATGTTATTTTAGCTATCAATACAACCATATAACATATAATGCTCAGTTGATCATAGAATGATATTTGAATATCGTACTTTTAAAAAAAAAAAAAAAAAGAAAAAGAAAAGAAGCAGCTTTGATTACACATTGTTACATTTAAATTATCTACTTCAGATTAAAATTTCAATCTATAAAATCAAAACTTGAAGATTTCAAAATCAACTATCCCAAGTGGATAAACATTGTCAACATGATCAAGAGAGTTTAAGCCATAGAATTTTGTTTCTCCAATAATCTAATTGAAAATGCTGAGTGCAACGTTCCGAATGGATATATGTGACTGGAAACTACAAGAGACATTGCAAATTTAATCAATGTATTGTTTACAAAAAATATCAAACTGGTTAGAACCAGTTAACATATCATGCACACAGAAAAAGAGAATAATATATCTTGGATATATTTAATAACTTATTTCTATGTCGTTCATGATAGTAGAACTATAGTTACATCTTCTGTGATTTTAAATCCCCATATTATTATATTCCTTTCCCCAAATTTAACTTGTTTTATTCATCAAAAAGGGTACATCTCCCCAATGTTCATGTCTCTCTTATTTTACATACAGAGAGAATACATTGCTGCCTAGTGTAGCTTGCAATTCTTGTGAAAGCTATCAATTTTTTCTGCACAAAAATTTCCCCATTTAAGATTAAGAAAAAAATGTTTAACTCAAATAATGTATAGATCAATCAATTAGCCTAGTGTTTGACTGCAGTCATCAGCACTGATTTGGAATGAAGTGAAAGTCGAACAAAAGCTCTCGTGCGCTGAATAATAACCAAATCAGTTCTATAATATCAACAATCTCAAAATGTCAAGTTCCTTAAATTGAAAATCTATAACATAATTGTGTTTACAATTCTCCGTAAAATCCAATTGAGATTTGACGTACAATGTGAATTCAACAATCACAGATCATAGAAATCCTCGCTACATCTGATTTCATCTCTGTCTTAAAAGTTTTTGTCATGGAAAATTGGATATTGCTGATATCAACATGTAATGGTCTGAAGTGACTCTGCCTGATCAAGCAGAAAATCTTCAAAAGATCTGTCTATATCTTTTTTCATCTTTTTTTCACATAATACATGTTATATTGAATGAATTTTGAAATTTTTGTTTTAAATAATTACAGAAACCATAATTTTTTTGATGGAGGCTCAGTGTAAATTTGCTGAAATATTGGTCCGGTGTCAACCCTTCCCATGCCTACAAAGATCTAACAGTACCCTTTTCCACCTCCAGATTTTTAACAGGTTTAAAGATCTTCAGGATTTTGTCTTATAGGCAATGATTGCACCTTGTCCAAAATTCTGAGGCATAAATTATGATTGGCTGATCAGTACTGAGTAGAATGCAACAGCTAAATTTGTATGAGAAAGTGTAAAATAAATCTGGATGATATAAAAAAGAAGATGAGGTATGATTGCCAATGAGACAACTATCCACAAAAGACCAAAATGACACAGACATTAACAACTATATTTCACTGTACGGCCTTCAACAATGAGCAAAGCCCATACAGCATAGTCAGCTATAGAAGGCCCAGATAAGACAATGTTAAACAATTCAAACTAACATTTTTGTATAGTCCTTGTTGCCTCCCTGCTCCTTCTTAAAATTTAACATTTAAAGAAGAGATAACATCAGCTGCAGAATATATCTTAAGTTCATGATCACAGAGACCACACTCACTCAGCCACTGACAAAGGCTATCGAAAAATTCTTTTCACCTGTTTACAGTTAATTCTTAAATCCAATTATAAACATTTAACACCGCTGCAATTTTGCGCCTGTCCCAAGTCAGGAGCCTCTCATGGCCTTTGTTAGTCTTGTATGATTTTTTAATTTTAGTTTCTTGTGTATAATTCCGAGTTTAGTATGACGTCCATTATCACTGTACTTGTATACATATTGTTTAGGGGCCAGCTGAAGGACACCTATGGGTGCAGGAATTCTCCCTACATTGAAGACCCATTGGTGGCCTTCGGCTGTTGTCTGCTCTGTGGTCGGGTTGTTGTCGCTTTGACATATTCACATTATAAGACATGATAACAGATTTAATTAATAGGTACTTAGTTACAACAATTAAATTGTACGTTACAATATATTTAAAGGTACAAATTTATGTAACTAAACATAAGGGAAATAACTCTTGAAGGGTAAATGTCAAAACCATGACATTGTATGGATGAAGCATTTGATTTCATTAATCAGTGATTATCACCTACCCATTCAAATTACTCTATGTTATTGAAAAATATTTCCAAACCCATTCTGTAAGTCAGTGGAAGTTTGATATGATATAATGATTTTTAAAATAATGTCTACATACTCTATCATGTCTATTTGATTTGCTGGGAATGAGAAATTCACTGGAGTTGTTTGTTGTATGTTTCAAGTATAAAACACTAGAACTGTAGAACAGTAAGATATTGCTCACTAATGATGCCCCTTAAGCTTGAACTGATTAAAGTGTTTGCCATGAATTTTTTTTTCTGGAAACACATATGTACATGCATGTATCACACACAGTACAGCATGGTACAGCATGTTCTTATGAACTCTTATAGCAATTTCCTGTTTACAAAACTTTGAATTTTTGAAAAAACTAAGGATTTTCTTATCCCAGGTCTAGATCATGGCACAACTTTTTGGAATTTTGGATCCTCAATGCTCTTCAACTTTGTACTTGTTTGGCTTTAAAAATATTTTGATTTGAGCGTCACTGATGAGTCTTATGTAGACAAAACGCGCCTATGGCGTACTAAATTATAATCCTGGTACCTTTGATAACTAATTATAGCAAATTTAAGGAAACTTTCTCTCTGTAGAAAATGCACTGAAAATTTCATACTTGCAACTGTGCACTGGTCAGTTACAAATGTACTCACCAGCATGGTATAAGATTAAATAAAATATTCAATAAATATTAAGCTTAGTGTGCTATGAATGGGAAAATGTGTCCAACATTAGTACAGGATTTATGACAGGAAGCCTGATAATAAATTATAGAAAGTTATATAATGAAAAAAATCTGACAGACTTTTAATGGGATGGACAGACATGGGTAAAACAGTACAAAAATGTATAACCCCTCATTTGATTTGATTTTTTTTGTGTTTTTATACCTCTTTTAAGCACTGCAATTAGGCTACTTCATGGCACCAGTTTTTATTAATGGAGGAAGCCTCAGTGCCCCAAGAAACCAACAACCTCCAATAGGAAAACTGACGATCCTAGTCAATTAAGATTGGAGTCAAGTGCACCTGCACGAGTGGAGCTCGAACTCACAACCTCAGTGTTGACTGGCTAGTGATTACAGTAGAAACTACTTAGTCCACTCAGCCACTGAGGCCCCCCCATCCCTAATTTAAAGCGAAGATGTAAAACATAAACACATAAACACCCGACATATTACTAACCTGATGACATGTGATAATCAATCCCAATACTGCAAATGTTCCTCCAATACCTTGGGCTGCTGCTGTCTGTAGAAAGATCAGTGGGTGGTTATGGGTGGTGTTTCCTGTCGTAGTAACATTAGCAGTGGTCACTTCTCCTGGGGTCGTAATGACAGGACTAGCAGTCGACGATAAATTTGTTTGATTATTTGTCTAAAAAAGAATACAATTTATGTTGATCCTTGTGTCATTTTGCTTAGGTTCTTTTGACTTCTAGAGATCTCACAAAACATGTTTTAAGCCAGTATTTGTACAACAAAATCTCTTTTAATCTAAAATAAAGGTATGACTGTAACTTCTAAACTTCTAATATGGGGCAGGTGTTACCTGAAAGGGAACGTAGACTGTATCAATTTTTTTGTTGAATTCTAGCATATATTTTAAATTTCAAAAAGAAACGGAAATACAATTTATTCTGTAAAAGGCGTTATGTTTTCAATGTTGATTCTTTTGTTGGGGAGGAAACTCAAATCTCATGACAAACAAGCCCTTAAAAGAGAAAGAGAATTCTGCACAAATGCGGGAAAATAAAAAAGTTAACGATTTTGAGTACATCATGATCATGTTCATTAGTACATGTAGTACATTTGTAAATTGGAAATTATAATATTTATTTTTTTAATGATTTTTCTACTGTTATAGGGGACTTTGTATTACAGAACAGAATTGGTACATGGCCGCCCTAAGCAACAAAGCTGGACTGGACAAAATGTTGTGTTCTCAAGCAATGACAATGCCATTGAATGGTGGTATCGGGATCGTTCGCTCTAATAACATGCTCGCCCTGGGTACGTTCGCCCTGAGTTCGTTCGCCCAGAGAGTCCGTTCGCCCTACTAAAAAATATTGATATTCAGGGCATTGAAGTTGAAAAAACTTATTCCAATATTTCTATATTCTTGAAATTTATTGAAACAGGGATATATTCAAAAGTTTATGGCTTGTTTAGGATCGTTAATTGTTCAGTGACAAAATAATTCGGATCACTGATTATTGTGATACTTGTCTTTTGATGGATTATTAAAAAAAATTTGTATCGGGACATATGTTTTGCACCCCCCCTTTAGAAAATTCCTGCATCCGCCCCTGTAATACAATATATTTTATATGTCTCTGACTGAATACAATTATTTTGTTAACAAATATCAATAAAGAGAAATACATTGTATACCAATTCTACTCTGTAAATCAAAGAGAAAATGATAAAATTATTGCGGCAATATAAATATTCTGTCAATTTGTTAACAAACTTTAACATATTTTGTTCAAATACTTAAAATTATGCGAATGGACAACAAACAGAAAAAAATAAAAATCTGGGCGAATGGACCCTGGGCGAACAGGTATCAGGGCGAACACGTAGTATGGCGAACGTGAATCAGGGCGAACGGACCCGGATTCTTGAATGGTGATCATGAAAGCCTATCCCCCTTTTCTTTCCACACATGCACTGTTGCGTTTGATGTTACAGCCCTCTTCATTATGCCAGGAAGGGGTTCTTTACCATTGCATGAAACAGTTGCCAGAGGGGTACATGTGGATGCATCATCACAGTCATCATGCCTGTTTTAAATTTTACTTTTAGTGTTTATCACGAACTGTCAACTGACTGATAAAAATAATTAAAGCTTTGTTACAAAGATAACCATTCAATATAAACTTTACCCACCATTTTGAGAGCTGATGATTGACACTATCTCTTGTTTAAGATCCACATATTGTAACAAATATTTCTGTCAGTTACGGTTGCAAATAATGTCAATATCTCTCATATTCTATTATTTACAGGAAGTGACGTTTTAATCATCTGATAATGACGTAACGCACCACTGAAAATGTTAATTTTATAATATATTTCGATATTTCTTACAGATTTGGCGTTGCCATGATATCTTTTAATTGTTTATTATGATTCAATGTAAATATGATATTGACAAACGTAGACAAAAGCTTTTTGTAGCTCGCAAAAGCACCTGCAAAATTTTATAGAACTCTTTCGTTCAGAGATAAATTATTCGGAACATCCGGTTTGTCAAAAGGCGGCAAATGGAAAGTTGATCAGTTTGTGAGAAAGAAAACATCAACAATGCAAAAATCTATAACGTAATCATTTTGTATTTGTAATACATTCCTCTATTTCTTTTTCTTGTCTTTACCGAATTGCAGGAATGTCCAACAGTTACTTTGGGATAAGTTAAATTTTTGAAACCTCCCCCTTTTTTCAAAAATAATTTTTTTTTGCCGGTTTCTTTTGTCTGTTTGACTTCTCCCTTATTGACCCTGTAATAAGAGATCCCTTTATTGTCGTCTCCTTAGGAGGGACATGAATTTTTGACAATGGACAGCTAAAGACGGTAGAGAAAAGGGAAAATTTATGGGAACAAGTCAAATCGGCACCTGGTTAAATCGGCATCTAGTCAAATCGGCACCTGGTTAAATCGGCATCTAGTCAAATCGGCACTTATTTAAAGTCAATTTGGCATCCAATAATATTTGATATAAATAATTCTATTTTATCATGCATTTATACAATGTTAGAAAGCATCATTTGAATACATCGGTTAATTATTTAGAGTTTTCCCAACATTCTATGACTGATGTTTTGATAAGTTTCTTTTCTATGAATTAATAACTTTTATCAATATCAATATACAGTGGAGTCCCCGGTGTACGCGCGGCCCGTGATATCGCGCATTAGCTGATTTCGTCATATTAACACAGTAACACATACAAAATCGTTCTTGTTATTGTTTAAGCTTTCCGAAGGGATAAAAAAGAATAAAATTGATAAGTTCAAAGAACTAATTAATAACTGCAATTCCGCGATTTACCATATTTTGCCAATTTCCATTAAAAAAATTACATCATCAGATTATTTTTGTTTTATTTAAGTCAAATTAATATCAGATTGAAATATTTTTTGCTCTGCATCCTTGGAAGTGTGTTTGGTACAAACTGAGCTATATTTCGTAGTATAAAATCTTTCCTTTATTTCAAATAAGCTATTTTTGGAAGGCATGCGCGAAATCACCGGACATTGGAGGAACTCTCAGAACAGGGGTTTTCCTAATTTTGGACACACATTATACAAAATCTAAAGGATGAAACCATACAAACAGAAGATTTTATGAAATAAAAGTATGTTATGAATGTGTTCACACAAAATTATCCAATTTTTGGTTTTATCAGTTGAATGAAGTGAAGTCATAAGTCTTAGGTGCGCAATACACCGGACTGCACCGTAACTCAGCAGTAGTCAGTTTACATGGTTTAGAGGTAAACAACGAATCCCTTACCCAAGCTGTTGTTTTACAATGAGACAATTAGAAAAGTAAAAAGAAAATTATGACGTCCCTTTCAATAATTCAAACTTTATTGCAAAATAATAAGCAATTTTAATGTGTTTTTTTCCAGGAAAGTTTAAACAGCATTAAACCAACAATCCCGCTAAAAGCTCAACTGGTTAAAAAATGCATACAAAAATATCCAATACCTCATACATACATGTATATAATTAAAATTAAACATTTAGTTGAGAGAAAAAAAATATATCCATACATTTGCCATAAATGTGAATGAAATTAATGAATATTTCTGGACAATCCCTTCCTTACTTTACTCTTTTTGCTTAAAATACATGTGCTGTTAACAATATAAATGTCTAAGAATATAACTAAAACACACTAATTGATACATTAAAAAGTTCTATTAGATGTTAAATAGAAATACGCAATATTTCGCTAAACAAATTAGCTTCATCAGGCATGTGCATCTTTCAAGGTGAAATCGGATGCATGACAAAAAAATATTTTTGTAGCTTAATCTATACAAGATTTGAGGGAAAGTGTAACATATTAATTCGGTCATAAAATATGTTTGTAGCTACAACTACATGAAGTTGGAATAAAAGTTTGTATGAATTTTTATAAATTAATTTGTATGATTTCAAGATAACTATGGTTTTGATTTGCTTTGAAATCTTTTTTCGTCTCTCTCATTGAGTCCATCAGGTTCAAGAGTTCGTAACTGGTGCATCCAAATCTCTCTCTTTTTTGTCTTCCTTGTGTATCCCAATTTTGATTTTTCTCAATGATTTGAAATGTGATGTTTTCAAAATCATGTCCTGCTCTTAAAAGGTGTCTTGTAATTGGGCAGTTCCTTTCTTTTGTATAATATGACCGATGGTTATTTAGTCGGATGTTAAATGGGGTTTCTGTTTCACCAACATATTGTAATTTGCAAGTTCCACACGTTAACAATATACATGTATATTGAACATTTTTAACATGGGTGCCAAATTGACTATATCAGGTGCCAATTTAACCAGGTGCTAATTTGACTAGGTGCCGATTTGACCATGTGCCTATTTAACCAGGTGCGGATTTGATTAGAATTCAAATTTATGTGTATTTTACTATTTACTATCAATACACTTTATCTCCATTCAGTATAAATCTGAACTATTGACGTCATACAACAATCGCATATACATTTGTACATTTTGGCGTGATACTTTTAACCTATTTGGAATACCTTTTGACATTAATAAAATGTTTTACTGGCTTTCTATGCAAGAGGAAGCAAGAGAGAAAAAATATTATCTATGAAGCCTGTGTCAAAAACAGGGTCAATTGATATTTTTTTTAATTTTTTTTGGAAGATCCAATAAAAAAGTTAGGGTCTGGGCTAAAAAACAGGGTCAGTCGGGTTACCGGAAACACAGATCATTTTTTTCTCGGCCTTAAAAAAATATGAAAAATGTAAAAATTAATATTTAAAAAAACATTTGTAAAATTTTAAGAAAAATTGAAATTTAAATTATTAAGAAAGAAAAATTGAAATGGAAATTATAGAAAATTTGAAATTAATTTTAAAAGCAACCTCACTCACATGACTCGGAAAATTTGTTAACTCAAATACCCTAAAAGATATCAAAATTATCTCCCCTTGACCACTGATCTTTTCCTCATGCATTTGAATTATTATTTTATGTTTCTTTAATCACTCTGTTTAATTTTAATTTTAAGCCATTAGTTTTTCAAATTTGGATTCTTCTCTTGGGGAAAAAGCCTTTATTCTCCACTAATTTAAGTCAAATAATATCACTGGTTGTTATTAATGTTATGCTCTTAATGGGCCCTTTAATTTGCTGGTAAATACAAAAATATGGTATTGTATTGTATATAAATATTGTACATGACTCAGGCATTCACAGAAAGTAAGTTGTCCCTAAAGCAGAAGAAGACATATTAAATTTCCCTTGGATCAGTGGAAATGATTTGTTTTCACTAACATTCCTCTAATTAAAGTGTTGAATAAACAGGTCACTTATTTAACTTAAACATGTTGTTCGTGCAAAATCTCCCCCTCAGCTGTCATAGCTTTACATATGTTCGTGCAAAATCTCCCCCTCAGCTGTCATAGCTTTACATATACATTTAACAGTGAGGATTAATCGCAAACAGAAGCAAGTCAATTTTACTAATTTTAACTTTTACCACTGTAAACATGTTGAACAAGTACCTGTATATAATATACATATATGCAAAGTTAAAAGAGAGAAGGTTTGCAAATGACAAATTGAACTCTTTTGTATCAATTGATAGATTTCTTTTTACTTTTCTTTTCAGATCTTTCTTTACCTCACCAAAACCTAAAACTACAGAACCAATCTGTAACTCTGACAGCAAAAAGACTGAAAAGAGGTAAATAACAGAAATAGCAAGATAATTAGGGTAGTTCACATTTGACATTATTGTCATTTGAAACTTACATGTATTCAATCTACTAATTACATTTTTTAAACAAGTGTATGTTTTTTTTTAAATTATGTATGTATGTACTCAAAGGAGACTTGATTTAAGATGTATGACCTCAGTGAAATGAAATCATATTGATAGTTATTATCTGCATAACGAATGGATTTCATTAGTTCAATATGTGTTACATGTACAAAACAAACAAAAAATGTATATACATATCCATATATAAATATAAGAAGATATGATATTATTTCTAATGAGACAACTCTCTATAAGAGATCAAATGACACAAAAATGCTATATGCAGCCTTCAATAATGAGTAAAATCTATATTCAACATATGTGTATAATGTACAAAATATGAATGTACATGTATGTCAAACTCAATTTCATTAAGGGTTTATTAAATATCATGATTAAGTTAACTGTCCTTTGTTTAAAAAATACAGCAACACTATGAAAACATTTACTCACTTGTCAAAAATATCTGAAATAAACATCATTCAATATTGAAACATATTTGATAACTGTGCTTTTCATTAGTAACTTTTTATTTTCCTTTATTTCCTTTGTTTGCAGTTCAGTTAAAAAACCAACTCCAGCTAAAAAAACAAAGTCACCATTGAAACCTAAAAATACCTCGCCAGCGAAAAATACCTCACCAGTAAAAGATGCTGATTCACCAGTGAAAATACGTGCCAAAAGAAGGAGTAAAGCCAGAGTTATAGAGAGTGATGATGAAGATGAGTGTGAAAACAATGTGGATACCAGTGAAACTCCTGAGGCTACCACTAAAGACCAGAAAGAGGACAAATCAGAAAGTACACAAAAGAAAGATGATAAATCAGATGATACACAAAAGAAGAAGGATAAAACTGAAAGCACAAAAGATAAAACAGTAGAAGATAAAAAAGTGAATAAGAAAGAAACCCCAGTAAGTATTTAATGACATAAGTATAAAACTCAACTTCCCCTTTTCCATTTGTTTTTATGTTAGCACTTTTTAATAATAAACTAATAGTACATGAAAAGGATAACAGGTAATTCAACTAAGTATTTGATGGTATATGACTGCATCCCACAATATAATCACCAAAACCTGACTGTTCTGGAAAAACACATACTAACAACAATAAAAAAAACTTTGTACAGATAGTATGACACAATGTACAGATAGTATGACACAATGTAGTTGTTTACTGATAGATAGAACAATATACAGTACAGTTCAAAAATACCAACTCTCCCACACCCTACACCGAGGAAAATGTCGGAGCCACTCCGACAAACTCCGATATCCCTCCCAAAATGTTTGGAGGAATTTGGGAGTAATTCCTCCCAAAATCAGGTAAATGTTTATCGTGATAGCGAGCTCACTCCCTACACCGAGGA
Source organism: Mytilus trossulus (assembly GCF_036588685.1). Lineage (NCBI taxonomy): Eukaryota > Metazoa > Mollusca > Bivalvia > Mytilida > Mytilidae > Mytilus > Mytilus trossulus. The sequence goes on along the minus strand of NC_086379.1, from coordinate 1,951,640 downwards.
ATTAATTGCCCTTATCCTTTTTTGATCTATGCCGGCACACGACTGATAGGGTAATTGGATTACCTGACAGGTAAAGTTGATGTAATTAAAAATATATATCCGGTCGACTGTACCATAATCATAATTTTAAATAAGGTCATTTATTAGTTAAGTTAAATACTCTTGTGTTAAAATTATTTTAACTTTTAGTTTTATTTCTTGCGAGCTGATATAAAAAAAAAAATTTACCTATAAAGTTTATTAATGTTCGTGTAAAAATAAGTTTATGAATATTTTCGTATTTCTTGCTTGATAATCTTAAAATAACTTTACCTATGCGGACTTGCTTGTTTAAAAAAAACCGGATATTAACGAAAAAAGTTTATAATATTTTGTGGAAAATGTAAAAGAAAACCCGCGAAGTTCTACTTCAAATAAAGTTTTTATATCTTTCATGCATTTTAAAAGTGTTTCGGACTTGCATTTTTAAAATTCGTCAATTAATATATTACTTTAAAAATAACTTTAGATCGGCGAAAACAGGAGTACCCCAAAAGCTACAACAAGCATTTGTACATGTGAACAAAACGTGGCCCACTCATGATATGTCAGTCTATAAAAGATGTGTATTGCCGGTAACGAACTTATTTATCCTAATGAGGACTAAGTTGTATATTTCTTACATGCAGATCTTCATTGAAGGTTGCTAAATGTTATAATATCTGTTACGGATAGCGACGATAATTATGAATGAAGAAGAATTTGATTCCGAGATAAAAATTTCTGCTCAGGGATAACATATAGTTTTTAATATATTATTTGTTAAATACGTATGTTTTTTTATAAAAGAAAGTCGGAACCTAAAGATTATTTTTTTCTGCCTTCCCCGCCCGAAGTGTATGTACATATTGTAAATACTGTATTTGATATGTTAACACATCGTTTTATACCGTTACGTAATGAAACACTTGTTAAATTACGATGAGGCATTAAATGTATATTTAGTATTTGTAAAGTGACAGCAACTGTTCTTCTTCCAAGTAAGGAACATGATTCAATATTTGAATGTTATAGGTCCCGCAAAAACTGCAACTGATTTATCTAAAGTATTTTTCTGTGTATTCTGCATGTTTTTAAATGTGAAAATAGCCGCTTTTCAGTGTACAGTGAAAAGATCGATCCAATGATTATTCATGCTGGAAATGAATCAATATTTTGAAATTTGTGAAATAACTGGCAGTATGGAATGAGTTGAGTCATTGTTGAAGATAATAAAGAAACCTACAATATTTGACACTAGCATAGTGGATAGTTGTAATCATCATCATATCACTTCTGACTGCCGTTTCGAATTTATTGTTGAAGGTCACAAAGTAACACAATTTCTTATACATTTGCATGGTGGATAATTGTCTCATTTTTAATTATAGCACATCTTCTTACTGGATTACATTTTCAAATTTGTCAAACGTAAAATGTAAATAGCCAGCTGATCTGTATAGTATGTGGGAAATTTGTCTCATTTTCAATCATCATGATCATACCACAGTGCATGTTTGGATATGTTAATAGCTTAATTGTTGTTTAGAATGGTAATTCATGGTTGAAAGACGGATAAAACCTATAATGTGCAGTTAATGCCAGCTTGTCTGCATTGTGAATGATTGTCTCATTTACAAAATACCACTTTCTTTTATCGATAGCAGTGTACATTGTACATGTATATACAATAATCAATTATTTTTCTGTTTAGAATAATAAAAAACAGCTTTCAAATCGAATCATACATGTATTATTTATTATACATTAATTTGTGTAGCAATACAAAATGATTGATATACTTATACTTTCTGTTTTCAGGATATCAAGCAACATGGTACTTAAATTAAAGATAATAACAAAGACAAATTAAACAAAAAACTAAAATATCATAGCTAACATGAATAAATAATGATCATTTGATATGTACATTTTACAGTTACAATGTATATGTAATGTTCATTGTGAAGTCAGATTTACTGCTTTGTTGCTGGTCTCCTCAGATATTCGTTGACCCTTGGTATGATGGCATCCTTCCATGCTCTTGGTTCTGACAACCCTGGGTAAAAGTACAAAACATATCGTTGAAATACTGTCTTTCTCTCATAAGGAAGTTCTGTTTTGTTACATTTTCCACCACCGTGGTAGGAATGCTGCAATCTGTAGTTCGCGGTTGTGAAAAGCTCGGGGAACAAACGTTCTAATAATTTAGTGGCGAAATGTCCTGGGCAGTTGCTATGTGTGTTCATTGAGTTGAGGTCTGCCATTGTGATTCGATATATCTCTGGGACATCTAAGAATGGATAAGTCTCTGGATTTGTTGCTATTGGCTGGCATTGATAGAGAGTAGATGGTGGAGTTGAGTTGCTTCCTTGGCCTTGCAGTTGATGAATTACTGTCGATAACATTGACATTATTGCTTGCTGGTTGTTCTTGATTTCTGTTTGGTTTTTTTCTAGTGTTGCAAGACGTTGGTAAACCCCGTCAAACTTCCTGTCTGTCAATGGTCTTCTGTTTATTGGTGTGAGTCTGTCATGTATATCTGGAAATGGTGTTGTTGGTGTTGTTGGTTCAGGAAATCTAAATATGTCGGGACTGTTTATTGGCTGGATTGGTGTAACAGCTGACTGGCTGTGGTTGGCTTGACTTGAAGGTAGAAACGGCTGGTGGGTAGATAGAAATGGATTCGTAGTTGGTGAATTGAATAAGCTATTTTCATATGTTGACTGGCTGGTATTTAGAAATGGGTTGGTACTTGTATGGCTAGTGTCTAGAAATGGGTTGATTAGCGGGAGTAGTTGATTGGTAGGTGACTGGTTGCTGAAGGGATTTGAAGAGGAAACTGGAACAGATGACACAGTAGTTTGATGGTCTGGTTGACTGAAAGTTGACAAGAAAGGATTCAACGAAGGTGTGTTTACTGGTTGACTAGTTGTTGGGGTTAAAGTTGTATAGGTAGGAGTGGCAATATCTTGCTCAACCTCGTCGTCTTGGTCAACGGGGATTGTAGGCAAAGGTTGTTGACTTCTTCTGATGACTGTTGCCTTTTTCTGAAAAACAATAAACAACACTTAAATAACTTGATTATAAGGCAAACCAGAAAAATTAAGACAAACAGACCTGCTTTTTAAGATTTCATGACGTGTTCAGTGGCAAATATTTCGTAAGGCATGTCTTAAATGCATTATTTTCACAAGTATCTATATCAACTTTCAGACCCAACCTGACAATAATTGAATAATGCGTTTATTGCTAACTTTATCATTTATTAATTCCGGCCCTCAAATGAATAGTATTATCAGATAAAAAAAAATTAATGTACAATGTACACCTCGTCTCTTTTCATCTATAATTCAAATATATTTTATTGCTAATCAAAGCGCCCACAAGGAGCAGAACAATCAACATTAATTACATACAAATGATTACAAGTGATTCAATATGATTAAGACACAATGTTATATAAAAAAAAAACAAATAAAAAAATATTTATTGAGACAAGTACAAGAATACAATACAGTGTTTAATAATACTTATTTTGATTGCATCTTTTTGCATAAATAGTTTTTTAACTTAGTCTATATGTTTTAATAAAAAGTTATATATAGCCGTTTAAATATTAAAATTAAATATATATATAATATATTTTATATCTATTAAAATTCTTTTTAAAAAATATTTTAACATCCTTTATACGAAATTAAATATTTGCCCCTTGAATTACGATAATAACTAATTTGACATGTTTATTGCCATAATACAGGTACATTGTACATGTAGTTAAATGATTTATATTCTTTAACCGTATTGTCCAATTTTGACAGGGATGTTGTAAACATTGCATATATTTACATACTTATCGATTTGATATTTTATAAGGTGTCAACTGACATTTTGACAATACACAATGTTATTTTATATAAAAGATAAGGTTCATAATTTTCATCATTCGAAAAAAAAAATGCCGAAAGTTCAACACACAACCAAGCTTAGAGTAGTTCAGCTGTACCGAGAGGGTTGGAGACCGTACGCCATTCGAAGGCAACTTGCCAATGAGAGCCTTGCTATTACGAAAAGTACAGTTAAGCGTATCATTGACAAACACAAGTCGGGTAATTTCACATCAATAAATACAGTAATGGCTGCACCTGTGGTATTCCAGAAAATCAACGATCTAGACCTAGCCACTATTAACAATGCCTTTACCAACGACTGCAACTTGTCGAGCCGAGACATTCAGCGAATATTGTCCGAGAAAAATAATACCAACGTATCCTTGTCAACAGTAAGAAGGGCTATAGATGCAGCAGGTTGGGTTTCAACATCGCCAAGATATTGCCAGCTCATTAGAGATGCCAATAAAGAAAACAGGGTCAAATTTTGCCAAGACATGATTGCAAGTGATGAGCGTTTTGAAGATGTGATATTCAGCGACGAGACAACGATACAACTGCACGACAACAAAACAGGGGCGTACCGACGCAAAGAGTCAGCTGCACCAACTAATTGCCGACCGAAACACCCATTGAAAGTTCACGTTTGGGGTGGTATAAGTAAAAGAGGTGCAACACAAGTTTTGATTTTTGATGGTATAATGGATGCAGCATTTTTTGTACCTAAAATTTTAGGAGCTACTTTGAAGCCATTTATTGACTCTGTGTATCCGGATGGTCACCGTTTTCAGCAAGACAATGACCCCAAACACACTTCAAAGCTAGCCAAAAATTTTATGCAAGAAAACAACATAAATTGGTGGAAATGGCCGTCCGAGTCGCCGGATATTAATCCAATCGAAATGGTTTGGAACCAGTTAAAAAGAAACGTTTCAAAAAGAAATCCAACGACTAAAGAGCAGTTGTGCCAGTATATAGAAGAATTTTGGTTGAGAGAGATGACGCCAGCACACTGTTCAAAGTACATTGACCACATATATAAAGTTGCACCAGTGGTTGTTTCCGTTGGGGGAAAAGCAACAGCTGACATACCCGGAAGATTGTTCAAAGAAAGTTCATCAGACATGAGCATGCAGTACTTTCATGACAAGTTATGTGCACCACAACTACGCCAGAAGCTTACAGTAATGATGGGTGACCGATGAGTATGTGATTGGCCAGTCACTTATAACAGCTCTTTTTAGGGCTACCAATATTATTCAAAAAGAGTCTTATTTTTGTTGTTCTTCAAATAAAATATTGTCCCCAAACCCAAACAAAGTAACCCAATTACATTCTGTTTTTATTTACTATTTCGATCTTTCAAAAAGAAACTAGTTAAATTACAATTCTTCAAAAAGGCATTTTTGAAACATTAAAAGTGTACCCCCCCCTGTTAATTTCTAAATGTAAAACGAATATTATATCTACCTTGGTAACAAGTTTCTTGGTTGTGTTTGATGTTTTCTGTCTTTTTGCTGGTTGTACTGGTGGTAGATTTTCCGCTTGAGTATCATCTTGTGTTGGAACATCTATAGCAGGTGCCACGTCATCTTCAGTTAGGGTCATTGGTGGAGGTGGGTCACTCATCTCGTCTTCTTTATCTTCTAATAGTGCATCCATCATCTCTTCTGAGCCTGTACCCAGGATGGTGGCCTTTGCTATTTCTGATGCACGGATGCCATGCTTTACGTCGTAACATGCACCAATCTCAATCTAAATAAACAAAAAAATATTAAGCTATATAAAATGCATGATTTAAAGTTTAGGTTTCTGTATTTTCAACCCTAAAAATATTCTTTTTTCTATAACAAAATAATCATATCAGGTTTAATAATTTGGAAATAAAAATGAGTGGTTAATATTTCATTTCTAAATATGTCGGAAACAATTTCAAATAGTATGTTTAATACTTCTTTAAACGGGATTAAATTTATAAAATTAAATAAAATGATTATTGACCTTTCTTAGTAATGTGGATATAAAATCAGTGAAAAATATTTCACTTCGAAATATGTAAATGTCGGAATCTCTACCATTTCAAATTTTTTTTTGGGGAATGGTGTTTAAATTCACATTATCACGGACGAAAATCCTATCTTAAAAAAACTGTTTTGTTATTTCATAAAATTTAACTACCAATGAATGAATGTTCTTTTCTTAAATACTTTCACAAATTCATAAAATTATGGTTAATATTTAAGCCCAATTCAAGATATATTTTTTTTTAGAAACAATGGGTCCGTATTTATTCACATCGACTTATCTTACATTATTTATTATAAAACATTTCTGTATGAAACAATATTTGATAGTTTATTGCAAAAGTTTCTCGTTTCTATGTGCCCCAAAATAAAGTAATTCCGTATTTACATAAATATACTAAATAAGTGCACTCGGGTATGCGTAAATGAAACTAATTGAAGAAGAATGTAAGAAATGATTCTACAATGTAATGCCTAAATTAGAGAAAGAAGAAAAAGGTGACCTTCAATTGTTTGTTACAGTTTTTATTTTATTAATTTGATTGACATACAAATTAAAAGAAAACAACTGCAAATAAAAATTGTGGGGGGGGGGGGGGGGGGGCTGGGGCATTTACCTAATTAAGCCTCTGTAAGTGACTTAACGATATGTAAATTAGAATATATATAAATGTAATTCTTTGTTCATTATTTTTTTAATTGCATAAAATAAAATATATAAACTAAATAAAACACCTCGTCCCAGCACTGAATAGTATTTTCATAAATCAAGGATGAGTTATTTCCCCTTAAAATATTCAGAACAAAAAATGTGTTTTACTTTAATAAATGTCGTTGTTAAATAATTAACTTTATATATAGCTTTCTCAGAGAACAAAATTGAAAATGAAAAACAGGTTTGCTCCGTATAACAGCATAAATATAAAAATGAAAGAAGATATAAATATTTTAAATACCATTTTTTTAAATATATTAGTTTTGATAAAATAGGTCTCGACAATTCACAGAAAAAAACTCGTGAAACCTACGAATAATAGTTGTTGAATGTGGCACATCATTCTAATCTACTCATAAGCAACTAAATGTGCATTCTTGTAAGAAGTATACAGCGATGCTAAGATAAACAACTTATAAAAATTGCTACGATAATAACTCTATAAAACTAGCAATTTATTCCATACCAAGATACTACTGTAGTAGTTCGACGAATGTTTACTAGATTAACATACTTTTTAAATTGTTATTTGAATGGAGAGTTGTCTCATTGGCACTCACACCACATCTTCCTATATCTAATTACTCTAAGGGATTTTTGTTTAAACATTGTTTATAAAAAGTTTAATTTATACCTCTCCAATATGTTTGATGAATCCTCTAGTGCGAACTTGTAGTGTGTCATCTATATGATACTGCACAAGGAAGTGGCTGTTCTCTCTCAGTAAAGTACGTAACGACATGTTGAATCTTTGCAAATATTTTGAATAATGAATAACTTAGGCTGACTAAGTATTCAAAGAAAGAAATGTTCCCCTTGTGTATGGCTTGGGTTAATAACTGTTAAAATAACATTTTGTTTGAAGTCAATAGACTTTTTGATTTGAGACAAGTAATGCATCAGGTATGGCTTGGATGAGCAATTCTTAAGTTTATAATTGGGGCTTCATTTTATAATTATGTGAAAGTGTCTTTGTTACTTGAATGTTCTAAAAACATCACGGCAACAACAAACAATCATATTGGCGTCTCTTCCTTTCATTAAAATTACAAATTATGACATCGTATTGTGTCAAATAATTTGAGGAAATCAGTGCAAGAATAGTCTGATTGATACAATAATTAATTATATTTTAATTTTCTAACTCTTTTCAAGTAACCATAGACAGTAATAAAGGAACTGTGTCAGGAATAGTTTTTTTTCTTCTGCCATTGCTCTCTTATCTAAGAATGACACGAAATCCAGAAGTTTATCTACATTGTAGTAAACTAAAGATTTTTTAAATCTTTGTTTCCATTTCTCTTTCCTTTGGCAAGTCTAAAATAACATGTGACTTCACGATTTTACAAAGGATAGTGCATTTTATAAAGTGTTTTTTATAGCACTGAAATATAAACATATTTTTATTAAATATTTATTAGCAACAAATTTATTGACGATTTTTATTTCATATCCATAAATTTCTTGAAGATGTCACATCAAATCTGTAAAAAGAAAGAAAAAACAGTGATATAATCATTAAAATATCACACCAGTATTTAATATATCAAAAACACACAGGTAAGATAAATTTCAACTGCACACCTGTAAGTTCATAATTAATCAGGCTAATCCGATCATGTAGACACGCGTCGTTAATCTTTATTGCTTTTGATGGGCAATAAATCAATAAACAGGTTCGCGGATTTGGGAGAGAATCTTTGGAGGAATTTAAGAGGGAAATCCGCGGTACGCGGTGTGATTCCGACATTCACGGAAATCGGAGAATAACGATCTTGAATCGGTTCGTTTGAAATGTACTGTATATACACACATACTAACAACAATAAAAAAACACATTGTACAGATAGTATGACACAATGGGCAGATAGTATGACACAATGGACAAATAGTATGACACAATGTACAGATAGTATGACACAATGTAGTTGTTTACTGATAGATAGAACAATATATATACACACATACTAACAACAATAAAAAAAAACACATTGTACAGATAGTATGACACAATGGGCAGATAGTATGACACAATGGACAAATAGTATGACACAATGTACAGATAGTATGACACAATGTAGTTGTTTACTGATAGATAGAACAATATATATACACACATACTAACAACAATAAAATAACACATTGTACAGATAGTATGACACAATGGACAAATAGTATGACACAATGTACAGATAGTATGACACAGTGTACAGATAGTATGACACAATGTACAGATAGTATGACACAGTGTACAGATAGTATGACACAATGTACAGATAGTATGACACAGTGTACAGATAGTATGACACAATGCACATATAGTATGACACAATGTAGTTGTTTACTGATAGATAGAACAATATACACACATACTAACAATAATAAAAAAAACACATTGTACAGATAGTATGACACAATGGGCAGATAGTATGACACAATGTACAGATAGTATGACACAGTGTACAGATAGTATGACACAATGTACAGGTAGTATGACACAATGGACAGAAAGTATGACACAGTGTACAGATAGTATGACACAGTGTACAGATAGTATGACACAGTGTACAGATAGTATGACACAATGTACAGATAGTATGACACAGTGCAGTTGTTTACTGATAGATAGAACAATATTAAGAACATCTGAGCCAGTGACAACTCTACAACAGATTTATCCATCGGATCACCAGCAGTGATTGTGATACATGGCTGTGTAAATTATGTATATACAACTCGTCTAAACATCATCCCAACAATGATAGATTTGTAGATTTGCTTTCGCAAATTTTTTGTTCTTCCCTTGGACGGGATTCAAACCCATGCTACTGAGATATCGTGACACCAAATCGCCTGCACTGTAGCGATCCTGCTATATATATAAAATAAGAAGTTGTGGTGTGATTAACAATGAGACTTCTCTCCAGTTCTCATTTGTAAGTTATAATAGGGCATATTGTGTTTCTGAATGAATGAAAGGGAACTTGGGGTGAGGGTCAAATCCTCTATAGGTCAAAATATAGTGTTGAACAAAAGACAGATGTAGATAGAAACAATATGTCATGCTCTTACAGGTGTAATACAAGTTTTGAATACATTCAATAGAAACAATAAAGATCTGAGGTTGTCACTTAATCCTGAATATAACAAAAACCATTAAGGTATGAAATAAGACAATTCATGAGTATTTTGAATTATTTTTGATCATCTTTAGATTGTTGATTGTTGTTTAATTGTTGGTGTCCTGAACATGCCTGAAATATTTGCCACTCTATGTTAAGCAATCAATTGTTGCTTCTATGTAAATGTATATAATTTACAAAAACAGTGAATATTAAGAAAAAGATATTTATAGTTTAAATTGTTATTATTTTAGTTGAAGTCAAAGCCAGAGCCTGTAGATTCAGGAGTTTCCTCACAGTCATCACAGGAATGTGCAGGACCTGCAACACCTATCAGTTCACCATTTGGTTTACCTGTGAGAAGAACAGGTAGATATATGTCTACGGGTGCTGGATTTTTTCAATTTGTAGAAAACCCATAGGTCATCTTTGGTTGGGTTGTTGTCTCTTTGACACGATCCCAATTGCCTTTCTCAATTTTATTATTAAAACTTTTATAAACCATCAGATAAATTTGATTAAAATGTTTAAACTTTTATGCATGGGTTTTAATTTTAAATTTTAGAATACAACATTAATCAATTTTAGCTGTATAAACAAACTTTCCATTTTATTTAAAGCTGATAGCTATTTAATATTTTATAGCATTATTAAACATTGATTAAACATTACCATATGTCATATTTGCAGCAAGAAAAAGTATGGGGGCTACACCAAAAAGAAAGACATTAGACTACACAGAGGAGAAGTCAGCAAGTAAAAAGAGGAAGAAGACAGAAGAAGATGAGGAGGAGGAAAAGACAGAAAAAGAAGAGGTTAATTGAAAGTTGAATTATTTCCAATTTTGTGGTATCCTGCTCTGAGAGTATTTACACTGTAGTCATAGATATTGGGGTTTGGCATTTAAAGGATTGAATTTATTATTCTTCAAATTTTTCTTAGGAATGTATTACAAAATTAACAAAAATCGATAGGACTGAATATAAATACATGTCCTGTCAGATCTGTGCTTATTTCAAGCATTGACACTCTGTTGATCAAAACAAAACATGACATCCAATTTTACTAATTGTTGGAGACTGTACAGTCCCCTGCAGTTGTTAATTTCTACTACATGTTGTTCCTAGGGTAGAGTTGTCTCATAGGCATTCATACCACAGGTTCTCATTTTTATATTCAGGAAATTCATCAAAAGGACTTTTGGCTGTCTGGTAGTACAGACTTCAAGGATTCATTTGACCTATTGAAACTCAGTCAAAATTGAATTGGGAAAATATCTATTATTTGGAAATCTGGAAAAATAGCAGGTTCACTTTAACTTGTGCTAATCGATATCGTATCTGTATTAGTGCATGTTTAAATACACAAATTTAATTAAAAAAAGAAGAATTTAGAATGTTTTGGACAGTATACATTTTCTCAGTTAAAATAGAACTCAATTCATGATTCTTACATTTAAAAATCAAATTGTGCTATTAAACTATAACATGCATATATGCATAATATGGTAAGCTTAACATTAATACCTATGTTATAACATTTGTATTGCATGTATTATATCATTAATTAAACTTCAGACGAAGACTAAAAGAAATAAGGATAAAAATACAGATAAAAACAAAAATACTGATAAAAACGAAGAAGAAGAAGAAGAAATGGAAGTAGACACTAAAGAACCTGATATGCCTGAAGAGACAAAGAATACAGAATCTGATAAACAGGATGAAAAGAAGGCAAAGAATACAGAATCTGATAAACAGGATGAAAAGAAGGGAAAAGAGGAAGAAGAAGAAGAAAGTGACAAACAAGAAGAAAGCTATGGTCCAAAAGTCAAAAAAGAAAAGAAAACACCTAAAGGAAAGAAAGAAAAACAAATCAATACCAAGAAAGGGAAAGCAACTCCTAAGGATAAGAAGCCAAAGAAAGAAGAAAAAAAATCACCTGAAGTCAAAAAAGGTAATTAATTGTACTCCTAGGCAGCATGTATCTTTATGATATGATCTTTCAAATTTTCATGCCAAATTAGAGATTTTACCCCATTTCCACGGTCCACTGAACATTGAAAATGATAGTGCGGATGGGGCATCAGTGTACTGGGGACACATTCTTGTTCATGTTATTTCTTAATAGATAGACAGAATATTACAGTCATTCCTTAGATACTTACGACTTTATTTTTCTCATGACACCTACTTAGTGTTTATGTGGCAAATGTAGTTGTTTTGTTTGTGTACTGTAAGGGAGATAACTATAATTTAGAGATTGAAAAAAATGACATGTATGTTTTGTATTTTATTTTTCTATTTGATTTGCATTTGGATCATTTTTAAACTTTTGTATGTTTCATGTATCTTTTATTTTCTAATAAAATTCTGATATTATATAAAAGGATAACTCTGTATTTAATATTAGAAATAAAAGAAGAAAAGATAGAAGAGAAAACAGAAACAAAACCATCAAAACCAGTTCACAGTTTCTTTGGTAAGTCAAGTTAATATGTTGGAGCTCTTGATCTAAGTAACTGTGGATTTATTATTATTCGTTGAATAAATGTTCAACAAATAACATATTATCAATAGACTGTATATACTGTGGATTCATTCATTTTCATGGATATCAATTTTCGTGGATATCTGAATTCGTGGTTTGCCGATTTATATGTACAAAGCCTATAGAAAATTTGTAATTCGTTGAACATATGAATTAGTTGTTCGCCTGTACTCACGAAACCTATGAAAATTGGTATCCAACGAATAATAATAAATCCACAGTATATAGAGATTGGCAAAATTATGAAATCAAAAATCCATGATAATGCAAGTTTTCAGCAGTCCATGAAAATTTATTCCCATGAAAAATAAATGAATCCACAGTAGGTCTAGTCCATTAAAATGTATGTGGGAGGATAGGAAAGGACTTTCATAATATTCCTACAATTACATAATTTTGCATAATGATCAGACACATACTGAAAAATTACCCATAAATAAACTTCCCTTTCTGCCCTTCTACATGCATTTAAATGGAATAGCCCCTTAAGTCTAATTCATTGAAAAATAAGTTAAGCTATAGTGATATGTCTTAAGTATGCATGGTATGTATAACATTTTTAACTCCGCCACATTATTTATGTATGTGCCTGTCCCAAGTCAGGAGCCTGTAATTCAGTGGTTGTCGTTTGTTTATGTGTTACATTTTTGTTTTTCGTTCATTTTTTTACATAAATAAGGCTGTTTGTTTTCTGGCTTGAATTGTTTTACATTGTCTTATCGGGGCCTTTTATAGCTAACTATATGCTGTATGGGCTTTGCTCATTGTTGAAGGCTGTACAGTGACCTATAATGGTTAATGTTTGTGTCATTTTGGTCTTTTGTGTATAGTTGTCTCATTGGCAATCATACCACATCTTCTTCTTTATATAATACACGCTTGTGAACAAAATAAAGATAAACATTTCTTCCCGATTAAGACATTTGGTTATAGTCAGAGATTTGTTTATGTATTTATGGCCCTAATAGATATAGGAAGATGTGGTGTGAGTGCCAATGAGACAACTCTCCATCCAAATAACAATTTTAAAAAAGTAAACCATTATAGGTCAATGCACTGCCTTCAACAGGGAGCCTTGGCTCACACCGAACAACAAACTATAAAGGGCCCCAAAATTACTAGTGTAAAACCATTCAAGCAGGAAATCCAACTGTCTAATTAAGCATGTTTTGGACTATTTCAGAAAAAAAATTAAAAGGGGGTTAGAAGGCATATATTTTTTTAATACATGGTTGATAGCCGTATCAGTGTACAATAACCCTGTATTACAATTGTCTACGAGGTCATGGTGGTGGGTACTGAAACCCCATTACATTTATTTCTGGAATAGCCCTCAGTTTTCAGATATTTTAGATATTGAGAACTCACTTGGAAAAACAATAATTCACACAAAAATGTACTGAAACAATAGTTTTGTAAATAAATGATATTCTTATACTACTTGTTGAATAAAATAAATTATTACTAATTTAGCTCCAAAGAAAAGTACCAAGTCTGAAACAGAAGAAGATAAAGTTGAATGCAAATCAAGTGCGACTCCATCAAAGGATGCCGTTGAGAGCAAATCAAGTGCGACTCCATCAAAGGATACCAAAACAGAGATAAAAAAGTAGGTATAGTATACTTTGAAGACCATAAGGATGTATTTAGGTCAGGTTTTAAGATTATTTGTCAGATTTTTGGACTCATTGCTCTTGCCTGTGATACTGGGTTAAATACTTTGCCCAATAGCATCCATTTTTCTTTTCATAAGACTTTAATGGCTTTTTAAAGGTCGTAACCAAAATTCAAGCAGATTCTAGATTTCTTTTCTGACGATTTGAGAACCAAATGATATTAATGTGAATGTAAGGTAAAGAATAGAGTCAGCCTTTTCCAGACATATCTAAAAATTAATTTTTAACTATTTAACAAAAAAAATACACTCCTCTGATTTATGGGACAAATTTGAAATTTCACCTAAGTACATCCTTAAGAACAAACAATGTTGCCATTTCTGGTACCCAACATATGTATGCATACTAGTTTTAGAAAGCTCTAAATAATGTGTTAAATTTATCTAGCAATGAGCATTGGTAAAAACATGCTATTTTATTTCCATGTTTTCTGATACTGAGTCAGTGCATTACAAATAGAGCTACTTTGCAGAATTATGACTCAAAATTTATGCAGAAGGGGGCATTTCAAACAACTGTAGTTTGTCTGAAAAAAATTATGCAGAAGGGGGCATTTCAAACAACTGTAGTTTGTCTGAAAAAAATTATGCAGAAGGGGGCATTTCAAACAACTGTAGTTTGTCTGAAAAAAATTGTGCAGAAGGGGGCATTTCAAACAACTGTAGTTTGTCTGAAAAAAATTATGCAGAAGGGGGCATTTCAAACAACTGTAGTTTGTCTGAAAAAAATTATGCAGAAGGGGGCATTTCAAACAACTGTAGTTTGTCTGAAAAAAATTGTGCAGAAGGGGGCATTTCAAACAACTGTAGTTTGTCTGAAAAAAATTATGCAGAAGGGGGCATTTCAAACAACTGTAGTTTGTCTGAAAAAATGTATACAGGGAATCAGTCAAATTCTTTTGCCTACTTCACATGCTTCAGTCATTTGAAATTCTTTCATAGTAATTTGACAATGGTGTTCATAAATCACAGTTTGTGAAGTTTTGTCTAAAGTAAGTTTTCAAACAAACCTTATATTATTTTCAACTGCGAGACACTGTCTATTGGATTTTCAGATATATTGTCTATATTTAATTGCCAAGTATGAATAATAGTATTGGTTTCTGCATGTTTTGTTTTTTTACACATTGTGAAGTAGTTTTAATTGTTGTGTTAATTTTTCATGTTGCAATGCAGAACCTAATTGGATATTTATAGTTGCATTGAGTGTTTTGAATATATGTTACTTTATATAGATATAGTAGCATGATCGTTTTGTAAATAAATTATCATAATTTTTGACTTGATTCATAAAATAATTCCAGAATCAATCACTTCTTCAATAATCATGATAATATACGTGAGACATATCAAGGTATTTTTGTCTTACAGACGAAGGATATGTGAATGGCAGACAATACAGTTAAATCTCCTCTTAATAAAATTCAATGTACAATGAAATAAATATGAACAAAATTGTCAGTACAAAAGTGTTTTCACAAGAAAAACATGTTATCTCTACTGAATATATGATAAGAGAAAATATGTTTGTTTGATGTGTTTCAGCTTTTGAATTTTTCCTTGGTGTTCAGTATTTTTGTTATTGGACTTGTTACACATGCAGGAATTGGCTTGGACTAAAAAAAAACAGATATTTAATCCTTTCTCTTTAATTACATACCTAATTGTGATCAATACAAAATGATGTAGGGTGAAAATTATTCAAAATTCCTACTTGACGAGTTCAGCAGAAACTATATTACAAATGTACAAAAAGAGTGATATGACATGCTGGATATGACGAATAATCAGTTAGTGCTCAAAAAGTAAATATCCTGAAAAAGTAGAAAAATCGTTCAGAAGTGACGAGTTCTTAATGAGCTGTATCCACACATGGTCCTCTTCATAAAGGGAGAGAATTATGGTATTACTTCCTGTTCCATATCCTGACCTATGATCTCCATGAATCGGCACTTTGTGTTTTCCATTGACCATCAGCCATGCGTATGCATCATTGATATTGTTGCTAAGGAGATGAACAGAGAAAAGATATGTGCCGTTCACTTTGCAGATGAAATGGGAAGAGTATGTGTCAAAACTTTCAGCGATATTTGTAAAAATGTTATCAAAAATTATAGTTGTATCTTCCATGACGGGACCAAGTGGTGATGTTCGGCAGACAGAGAAAGCGACTTTGGCCGGAGACTTAGCTGGGTCACCTGCAAAAATTATGAATTCAATAAATTTTAGAATAAAGAAGATGGTGGTATGAGACAACTCTCTGCTAGAGACCAAATGACATAGAAGTTTACAACTAAAGTCTATTTTATCTTCTTTTTTGTGAATTCATTTGTTTTCATATGATATTGATTTTCTGTGATTGAGGTAAATTTTGGCAGATATTTGATTTTGTGGTTTTGCAATAGTGTATATGTACAAGCCTATAGAAAATGTGTACTGTTGATTCACTATTAACCTTCCAACCTTCTATACATTTTATTTTAGAACCTGGAATTTCTGTTTACTAGTTCCCATTTGTAATTGGTCTTTCTTACACTTTTCATTCAGTTTCTAGTAAGAAGAAAATATATTACTTATTGAAACAAATTTTGTCTTATTGAAACTAAGAAAAAATAGATGTTGAACATTTGCAAGTGAACAAAATATGCCCCCAATACAGCAAATTATTGTAAAGTGATGAATGACACGTTAAAAATCTGTTATTTTGTGTTGTCATATATATTGTCTGTATAAAATTCAAAATTATATTTGACATTAATTTTCAATTATAGTTGAAGAATGACAAGATTGAAATTATATCTACCTTTATGTCCTTTATGCCCCACATGTCCCATCAGTCCTATCTCTCCTTTATCTCCTTGGACTCCTTTGTCACCAGGATGCCCTTTATGTCCCTTTTTACCTCTGATCCCACGAGCTCCAGTGGGCCCTTGAGGACCAGTTCTTCCTGAAAATGGAAATTAATTGATATCAATTAATCAACAAAAAAAATCTAACTATTTAAACTGAAGCAAGTGTCTGCTTTCAAAATGATGTCTTTGTTTACAAAGTGTTAAGGGATTGCTTCCTGTAGAAAATGTAAAATGTAGACTATAGAAGATATGTAGTCAGCTGTATGCGGTTGAGCAAAGTAAATATTTTTGTCAATATAGCAAGCACAGAACTTTTTATGAATTGTAAAAAGATTTATTAGGACAGCCACTGGTCAAACTTCTTACTCTCCAAGATTTTCTTTGAATAAATTACTGTGTAAATTTTTAGAAAAAATTAGAAATTATTTTTAGTAAATAAAGTTGCACTTTTTTTTTTGTCTTTTTAAACTCGCAAAACTTAAGCATAAAATAGATAGAAAACTACTTACCAGGAGGGCCCTGTGGCCCAGGCCTCCCATCATCTCCTTTAAGACCTTTTTGCCCTGGTAGCCCATTAGTTCCGTGGATTCCATTTATTCCAGGGGTACCAGGTGTACCCTGTAAACCAGGTTGTCCCTGGCAACAATGTTTACAATAGGGGTCATGGCTGTTGCTAATTTGGTTACTTTTGCTGTATATAGTGTTGATTACCAGACTCAGGAACAAGTAGGAAATCAGTCTATTTTCAGCCATTTTTCATTGGTGTCGTCTGCTCAACATTTATCCTATCTGCTGTATATGAATGAAGAGTTATCTCCCATTTAGTTCAAAGTATTAACTATCATTGACTATCCTGAAAAGCAATTAGAGGCTAGTTCACTGTTTTTTTTTAATTTATAAAACTTTTTTGTCATCAAATCCTTAAAAATGTGTATCAGTCTGTTAAGATTTGGCAATGTCTTTCATTAAAAAAACAATAACTTTGGACAATTTTCTTAAAGAAGAATTGTAGGCTTTGGTATTTTTTAAACAGCTTTAATTTCTCTAGAAATAAGTTGAATGTGAAATCGACATAAGTATGTAAAATTAAGTGTTTTGTGAGGTCTTTGTAGGGCATTTAATCCTCTTAGTAATCTCATTTTCAATTGAACAGCCTACATGAGTAACCTTTTGAAAAAAATCAAATGATGAATTTTTGGAAAAAATAACAGTGGTCTGAAATATAGTACTAAAAGGTAATGCTAAAATTTATTAAAATAATGGCGTTATAACAGAATCCCTTTATTGATCCCCCGTTTATCAATAACAAAGAATACATCTTCTGTCATATAAAAATTGGTTGTTATTTAATTAATGTAGATAATAACACTTAATTTGCCCATCAATATTGTCAATTACAAGGGAACATCTTCAATGGCGGGAGACTTCAAAGGAATCGACAGAATGGTCTCAATATTAAACAACAAATGACATTAACTACATATTTTATGAATTACTGTAGGTGATAATCATTTATTCGAATTAATCAATAAATTATATTTTTTCAATTAAAATTACAGTTTGTAAAACTTGTTGCAGGAAGCTTTTTGTAAATTTCAAAATAGTGTTGACTTTGAAATTATTGAAACTTTAAACTGGAGTATGAAAAAAAGGATGGTGATTATGATCATAAGAATTGTTAAAAGAAACAAAAAATAAGATTGATCATCATTCTAATTACAAATTAAAAATTTAAAATAGAAAAGATAATATTTTTTAGAAAATGTTAAACAAATTAAAATTTCTTTTCTTACCTGGCATTTATGGTTTAGTAGTAGCAAAAGCAGACTTTCTATTTTGAAGAAAAATACTTCCTGAACAGAATTTCCAAATGTTTTTAACATTTATTGCTGAAAGTGTGAAATTCAAATTAACACCAACACTATTTAGATGTTTCAGACAGACAGGAGTTTGAACGAACAGTATTTATCGTCATGGAGACAATAGTCTGCTATTGAATAGAAGTCTCAAATTGCCATCAAAAAGAAAATCATGGAAAATGGGATGCTTTTAAGCAAATACAGTTTAGGATTTCATCTTTACAATTTTGTCTTTTGCTTTTACAAGCTTTGTATAGGTTACATCAGAACGGTTTACTGTTCCAACGGAATGATTGGGGAAAGTGTAAGGAATTCAATGGGACTCGTTAAAAATGCCATTTATAGTCGAAAATAGATCCCATTTGTTGCTAATAGAAATTTGATTGACCAGATTTAAATGGAAAATAGGACTAAAAGCACTTTTACAATTGGAAAAGAAAGGGTATGGTATTTAGCTAACTTGTTATTTTGGTAAAAGAATTTGGTGTATCAGTATGTTTTATATTATAAGATGAATTATATTCCGGGTTAACGTTAGTACAACAGATTTAATGATTGGTTGATTATTTATTTGCTTAATGTCTAGCAGATATATTAGATGATTATGAAGTTGGTTAAGATTTTATCAGATTTCATAGATTGAGGGAAAATTTACCTTCTTTTCTCATTTGAGAGTTGGGGTAGACCATTGAATTTAATTACATAATATGAATTGCAAAACTGTGTAAGTTTCATTGTATATATGATGTTCTGTCTTAATATTTCTGTTGAATGATTGAAATGTTATATATACTGTAAATTCAGAAATTAATGCGAGGTTTTTATTATTGCGAAAAATGTGACAGAATTGTAAACGCAATAATTCAAACTCACATTTTGAAATATTGTATATGTAAACAGAGTTTTTCTCAAAATCGTAAAAATTAAAATCGCATTTAATTCTAAAATGACAAAATCGCAAAAATAAATGCTCGCAATAATTTCTGAATTTACAGTAGTCGAATGATCATGTTTATTGAAATCATGTTTTTATCCAAAAGAAGCTTCAGGCTGATGATATAAAAGAGGGACGAAAGATACCAAAGGGACAGTCAAATTCATAAATGGAAAACAAACTGACAACGTCATGGCTAAAAATGAAAAAGACAAACAGACAAACTACATGTATAGTACACATGACACAACATAGAAAACTGCAGAATAAACAACACTAACCCCAATAAAAGAAGAAACAATGAGAACTTTCCATGAATTAAAGTCATTTATCACAATGTTACTTATCCACAGAAATCATTCCATAATAACCTTTTCATGAAATTATCCTGAATTATAAAAGTTGATATTTTATTTTCAGAGAATCAGGATCGGATAAGAAGACAGATGATTATAATCCTGCTAAGTCACGGTACCATCCAATTGATGATGCCTGTTGGAAACATGGAGAAAAGTAGGTTTTCCTGTTTATACTAGCAGTTTTTTGGGCCCTTTAGGCCACACTTAAAAATATTTTGGTTTGCCCAAACCCTACCCAAAGGTTGAGACAGTGGGTAGGTAGGTAGGCATTTTTTTTAATTTTTTTTTTAAATAATATGAAGTATCAGATGTTTATTAGTCTTCATACCTATTTGATTAAAAAAAAACTTCTTCAAATCAGGACAATAAAAGAATTTGAGTTTTTCTGGGTAGATGGCGTTTGGGCAAACAAACCTATCATTCATTTTGGCCTTATAGCTTGCTGTTCGGTGTAAGCCAAAGCTCTGTGTTAAAGAATATACTTTAACCTATAATGGATTACTTTTATGAATTGTGACTTGGATGGAGAGTTGTCTCATTGGCACTCATACCACATCTTCTGAAACTTATATATATAAGTTTTAACAGTGATTTAATAGTTTATGACAAATAAATGTAGCATCCATGTTAGAGAGACTTAGCAGCTATCTATGGCATATAATTTAACAATAATAATTTACAAATCAAGTTTTGATGATTATTTTTGCAGAGTTATTGTTCTTGAACTTAGAAAGTTTATGCAAATATTCAGTTTCCCATACTTTTGTTCGTCATGCTTAACAATATTGATATTTATTTATACATAGGTTAACCATGACAAGATCTTCACAGGTTTTTAAATAGTCTTTGATAATAAGACATTCTGTTTTTCAATGATTTTGGTCGGGGCTATTCCAGAAAAAAATGTATGGGGGGTTGGAAGGCAGTTTTTTTCAGCATCCGCCGCCCAGACAATTGTAGTTGAGACTTATAGTGCATTATAGGGAAAAGTTGCTCTGATACCCATCACCTATGTATTATTAATACAATGTGCATTCCAACCCCCCTATACATTTTTTTCTGGAATATCTCTCAGCTTGTTTGTAAATTTTATGGATCACAGTTTATTATATATTATAAACAATTATTTGTTTGCTTTTCTAATTTTATAAATTGATGAATTTTTACCTGAATTTTCAGAATACCTTACCTTGCTTTGGCTAGAACATTCGAAGCAATAGAAGCTGTCTCAGCTAGGTATGTATGGAAAGAAATATAAATTTCAACTTGATATAAACTCAAAAATGTATGCTATGTATTTCTCAATGCAAAAAATGAGATGGAATAGGTTTTCCAAAAATGAAAAAAAAGGCATTTTGAATTTTGAGCATATTGCAACTTTTTTTTTGATATAAATCACAACTAATTATTTCACACCTGATTGTTTTTAAATTCCAATAATTGTCATTCTAGATGCACTAAAAAATTACTGAATTAACAGTGCAAATTAAGTGGATGTTAGTTTCACATGAGCAGCTGCAAGCAGGATATATATATATGCTAAACATTGTTCAGATAGTTTTGTGGATTTCATGAATTGTTATTAACAAAGATGAATAAAATACATATATATATACCCCCAATTTTGCATTGGGACACCAGAATATTTTCAGTATAGACAAAATGCCTGCTTTATGAAATGAAAAGATATAATTAAGAGTTATTTTTCTTAGAATGTTCATATTTTCTTTGTGATACATTGTTTGGTAGCTTTTTTCTATGTAATCAAACTATTTGAAATAGATTTAAATAGCAACAAGTTAAAAGTATAAAAACAAAAAACAAAAAGGTTACTATCCAAACAACCATATTATTATGGAATGAAAATTTCAGGAACTCAATTTTCAGCTCTCCCTTAACACCATTTGCGAGTATGGTCTTGAGGAAACGATGATAGTCCTTCGGAAGGGGACGATAAATGGCTGAGCCGTGTTAAGAGAGAGCCATATCTCTTGCACCTTAAAGACACCCTTGTAGATTTCGAAAAAGAGTAGGCTAATGCCGCTACAAGGCAGCACTCGCACCCGCAAAGTGGAAAGGGATTAATATTAGTTGCAAAACTTGTTTCCCAATCCACTCTAAATAAATATGTTTAAACTAACCATATTATTCTGCTTTTGATACCAATTTTTATGGATTTCACAGCCTCAGCTGAACTACAAAATTGAATGTTCTATAGGCTTGTGTGCAAACTTTCTCAAAATCCTAAAATGAAATGTTAGTTTTCCTTTATCTACGAAAATTGGTCCTTACGAAAATAAATGTGAATAAAAATTAATCCACAGCATATAATAATTTTTATTTTCAGATTAAAGATTATGGAAATGCTATGTAATTTCTTCCGTTCTGTAATTGTACTTACTCCTGAAGATTTGTTATGTTCTGTGTACCTGTGTCTCAACAAGCTAGCTCCAGCTTATGAAGGTATTGAGCTTGGCATAGGAGAAACAGTTCTGATGAGAGCTATAGCTCAGGCTACAGGTAAGTTCTTTATAGCTGGCTGTTCGGCTGCCAAGGCCATGTTGAAGGCCATACTGTACAAATTGTGACTTGGATGAAATGTTGTCTCATTGGCACTCATACCACATTTTCTTATATCTTTAAAACCAATAAGTCAACTTAAATAGGTCCATTGAATCATTGCAAGGTGTAATTTATAAATCTTGTTTGCATTTTCAAACCTGTGATAGAAAAATAATGTTGTTTCAATTCATAACAAATCAACAAAATCAATATAGCTACACTTGCATAAAAAAAAAATAATTTAAAAAGCATTTTGATCAGAACTATTGATTCATTTATTTTCTCTAATGTGTGAAATTGTATTTTTGTGGACGTTTGTCTTTTGTGGTCTTGCAAAAGTCTACGTACAAGATTATAGAGATTTTAACTTTGTCGTACATAAAAACATTTATTAAGGTGGTACCAAACACCTTCACAAAAATTAATTTGGCTCGTTTAATTTTCTTAAAATTTTTAAATGTCGTCTTTGATAATATTACAAAAATATTAAAACTTAAAAAAAACTTGAACCACACACTTTATTAGAAATTTTGGTTGGACAAATAGCAGACTTAAAATGTTAAGCAGATTTTTACAGAGTTATCTCCCTGTAGTTTTATGTAACTCCTAAAATTCCTCATATACCCATGAAATCCACAAAAAAATTGTATCTCATAAAAAACCATAAATCTGCAGTACTTAAAAGGAACCCAATGATTTCTGTAGAAATATAGGAGTTAATGTCCTGCTTCAGGGGAAATCCATGTGTTCCACACTGAACAGTAGTTAAACCCTGTTAAATCTTGAAATTTGATACGAATAGGGGTTTCTATAATACATGCTTAGCACTATAATGTGGGCAACTCCTTCTTTACAATATCATTATTTCACAACTCATATATATTTTAGGTAGAAGTGTTGACAAGATAAAACTGGATGCACAAGAGAAAGGAGATCTGGGTATTGTAGCAGAGGTTTGTATAGTATGTTACCATGGTAACACTATGTTAAAGATATGTAGTTGCAGAATTATATTAAAGATATGGGAAGCACAAAAAAACAACCATATACAATTGAAACGTTCAATACCATGGCAAAAATAGTAATTTAAAATGGTGAAAATATCAAATTCAAAGTTTTACACAGATAACTATTCAGTTTTATTTGATGGACCTCCTTTTTCCAAACTGGTTCCCAGGAGATCATTCATTCCCACCATAGAAATAAATAATTTAGATCCAACAGCATTTCCAAACTATTCATTGACTATTGTACAGTGAAAACTATATTTGCCAATCTTCTATAGATGGTTGCTCCAATTCCATAGTGCATTCCCTTGGAAAACTTAGAAAATCAAGTTGTATTATAGTAATAAATTTAGAAGGGCAATTCACAACAAACAAGCTTATATATAAAACTCCAGTGAAAATTTATAATCCAGATTTTCATGAATCTACATGAAAATTTTCACTCATGATTTATTTTGAAAATTCATGTTATTTTTGCATCATGAGATTGAAATGAAACTCATGCTTAATCAGTTGACATTAGTTTCAGGTTTAAGCTTGTCTGAAGTTCAATTTCCATGTATGATAGCAAAGTAGCTTTTAATTGAGCAACCCTGAAATTCTGCATCTTTTATTATTTTAAGCTGCTATATTTGAATAACATTTATTGATTATAATCACCCTAATTTGTAATTTTTACAGTCCAGTAGAAGTAACCAGAGAACAATGTTTGCTCCGCCAAAATTAACAATCAGAGATGTGTTCAAAAAGTTGACAGAAATAGGGCAGATGTCAGGCAATTCTGTAAGTTATACATTAACAAATCAAATCAAAATCAAATATTTTATTGTCATATAAACTTTACAGTTTGTGACCAGTTTGTTGATACAATAAACACAATAAACATATATACATACATATTAAACATACAAAATATGAACAGCATTAAAATTTATAACAACAAACAAGTTGTTAACAAGAGTTCTGATTTTATAGGCTTTTAATCACAACATAATTCAGGGTTTTACACAATAAGTCGTGTGCCTGACTGTTTTGTAAATAGTGGAATTTTCAACAAAATGTAAACAATTTATAGCAAATAAGCAGCTGACTTATTCAAATAACGTATTAACAAGCAAATATGTGATCATTTTACTGTCAAAGCTTCATGGGAGATATTTATTGCATTTCTTTGTTGAGGGGAGATAATTATTGCCATTACTTTGTTGAGGGGAGATAATTATTGCCATTACTTTGTTGAGGGGAGATAATTATTTTATTTTTTTTGGTTCAGGGGAGATAACTATTAAATGTATCAGATTATTTTTGGTAACACATTTATTATTGTATAATTTGATTTCATTTAAGGCTCAAGCAAAGAAAATAGAGAAAATAAAGGGAATGTTTGTAGCCTGTAGACACTCTGAAGCCAGATATCTTATTAGATCCCTTGGAGGGAAACTGAGAATAGGTCTAGCAGAACAAAGTGTCCTAACAGCACTGGGTAATGCTGTATACCTGACACCACCTGGTCAAGGTAAGTCTGCTTTATACTAACAATCAGAAGAAGTAATTTACCTATTAGTTTGTTAAATATAAATTGATGTGGTATCAATGATTGTCAATGAGGACTGTTCAAGATTTAAACACATCGAGGTATATAAATGGTGGGTCTGCATGTTCAGAAGAACTTTGTAAGAAATATGAGTAAAGTGAGTAGTTTTAGTCTAAAAAAATAAAAGGTACCCTCATTTATTTAAGTCTGGAACAGTCGTGAGATAACTATCCATTGATCTGATATATGCTTTGAAAAATCAGGTTGTAATGAGTCATCTGGAGCATAATCACAATTTTTGTTCTGTATACATTAAAACAATGATAATTGAAAACAAGTGAATCCATGTTTCAAAATTGCTCATAACATATAGTATTGTATTTTGTAAAACATTCAAAGAATAACAGGAAATACCAAAAGTAATGAACAGTACAACAGATCACATCCAATACATATAAAAACACATGATCCAGAAAACATGACAAGAATGTGTGGAATTAATCCAGTGATATGAAAAAGTAAGAAAATAAAAAAAACCTACACAGTGCAGCTATCAGCAGATTGATGATAAAAACTTGAACAAAGATTTGATAAATGAATTCCTGGAAAATGGTGAATGGAATGAAATTCTGACATCCTCATTTATATCTATTTCTGATTCCATTGTAGATTATCCTCCAGAAATATTGGATGCTGGGAAAGGTCAGGGTTCAGAATCATTAAAAAAGAACATGGAGGAAGCTGCTCTAGTCATTAAAACAGTTTATTGGTAAATATATTTATTATGTGCATTGGTTTATGAAGAGGAATAAAAGTTGTAGTGTATATGTCAGAATGACAGTAATCCAACTTCAAACAAATTGAAAGCTGTCAGAGGTCAACAGGTTTTTCATGAATAATCAAAAGACAGAAAAGGATCTAATACATAGAACCCTGTCCAGAAATAGGATGTAGAATAAATTAAAAACAATAAGAAAACAATACATTTAAAACCAAACACTGTGCAGCACGAAACCCCATCAAAACCTAGTGTATAAGAATCAGCAGTTCCTGCTACACATTTGACAACTGTTATTATTTTATTCTTAAAAAATATTGATCAGGCAGATGTGATCAATTTCTATACAGTATATCAAGCTCAAAATCTATGTTTTCAGCTTTGTGTCACAGTTTTTTTTTAACCAACTTTACAGAATTTATTTTTACCATATTCTAACTTTTTTAACGTTTTTGTATAAGGAATATCAGAGTTAGTCATGACAATTTCTAATAATATATTTCTTGAAAAAGAAGTAAGATTATTAATATTTAGACAGCTATTTGATATTTATTTTTCAGTGAATGTCCAAACTATGGTGCCATAATCCCTGTATTATTAAAGGAAGGTATACAGGAGTTACCCAAACATTGTAAACTTACACCAGGTAAAGAATAGACATTGATAGACTATCAGTCTTAAGATTTATGTATGTGTGTGTATATTGCATAAAAATGATAATAAATTTTGTAAAAATTCTAATCTTAAATGTGCTGAATTTTCAGTATCTTTTGAATAGCAATTTCTTATGTCAAGCTATGTCGTAAGAAAGTTCATCTTAAGACATTTCTTCAAATACAATTCAATTTATTTTTACTTTGTTAAGCTATGTCGTAAGAAAGTTCATCTTAAGACATTTCTTCAAATACAATTCAATTTATTTTTACTTTGTTAAGCTATGTCGTAAGAAACTTCATCTTAAGACATTTCTTCAAATACAAGTCAAATTTATTTTTACTAAGTTTTTACCTCAGTTCATGACAAAGTAAAAGTGTTTATCTGTTAAGTAATGTGAATGTTATTCTTGATCTAAGTAAACATTAAAAGCATTTTTAAGCAAACACTCAAAGGGGAACAACTGCAGTATTTTATCTGATGAATTATGAAAACTGAATGAAATCATAGTGACTATTGGAATTTGATGGGTATAGTTTTTTTGGTGACACTTTTATGTTTTTCTCTTTGTTAAATTTTAAAATTTATAAATGATTTAATTGCATTATATTACATTAAAGAAACTTGTAACATGAATCATCCATATGTTATATATATTTTAGGTGTCCCATTGAAGCCTATGCTTGCCCATCCTACAAAGGGTGTTAGTGAGGTATTGAAACGTTTTGAGAATGCAGAATTCGCCTGTGAATACAAATATGATGGTGAAAGAGCACAGGTAAGCTTTTGTCTTGCCTTTGTGGCAGAATGTGAGAGACATAAATTCTACTCAGTGAAGGCAGTGAGTACTTCCTTCATGCTAGTCAAAGGCCTTATGATCTCTGGTTTCTTTCTGACTAATGTCTGTTGTCCTAAATCTCATTATTGTTGAATTATTACTTTGAAGTCTTTGACATTATTACCTGTTATTTTTTATACAACAATTTTCAACAACAGGCCTGGTAGTTGGAAAACACTGACCAGTGGCGGATCCAGAAATTTTCATAAGGAGGGACCCACTGGCTGCCCAAGAGGAGGCCCGATCTTGTCATGCTTAAATGATTCCCTATTTATTTTTTTTCTCAAAAGGAGGGACCAGGGCACCTTGCCCCTCCCCGCCCCATAAATCAGCATCTGCTGACAGTGTGAATATATATACATTAACAAAATAAATTATGGACATGACATTATATTGCTTTGAATATTCGAGGGGCAATATAGATATAACAAGTTTAAAGCTTCATTTTGGGGATTAAATGAATGATGGATTAGTTATATACATATTACAAATGTTTTTTGTCTTTCTCTTTAAAGATACATATATTAGAAGATGGAAAAGTACACATATACAGTAGAAACTCTGAGAACAATACCACTAAATACCCAGATATAATAGCCAGGATACCTAAGGTCAAGAATGATTCTGTCAAATCATGTGTTCTTGATTCTGAAGCTGTGGCATGGGACGCAGAGAAAAAACAAATTCAGCCTTTCCAAGTATTAAGTCATAGGAAAAGAAAGGTATATATCTTGTTGGCTCTTATTGCATATAACACAACTCTTTAAATAAATAACATGCTCTTTTTTTTGTCGAGCCTGCGACTTTTGTCGCAGAAAGAAAGCTCAACATAGGGAGAGCAGCGCCGGCGGTGTTAGCTCACTTCTTAAAAGCTTTATATTTTAGAAGGTGGGAGACCTGGATGCTTCATACTTGTATATGGATGCCTCATGTTACGAAATTTCTGTCAGTCACATGTCCAATGTCCTTGACCTCATTTTCATGGTTCAGTGACTACTTGAAAAAAAAGTTAAGATTTTTTGTAATGTTAAATTCTCTCTTATTATAAGTAATAGGATAACTATATTTGGTATGTGCTTAGCTTGCAAGGTCCTCTTGCCCGTCAGACAGTTTTCACTTGACCTCGACCTCATTTGATGGATCAGTGAACAAGGTTAAGTTTTGGTGGTGAAGTCCATATCTGAGATACTATAAGCAATAGGTCTAGTATATTTGGTGTATGGAAGCACTGTAAGGTGTACATGTCCAACTGGCAGGTGTCATCTGACCTTGACCTCATTTTCATGGTTCAGTGGTTATAGTTAAGTTTTTGTGTTTTTGTCTGTTTTTCTTATACTGTATGCAATAGGTCTTCTATATTTTGTGTATGGAATGGTTGTAAGGTTTACAGGTCTACCTGGCAGGTGTCATATGACCTTGATTTCATTTTCATGGTTCAGTGGTCAAAGTTAAGTTTTTGAGTTTTGTTCTTTTTTTCTAATACTATATGCAATAGGTCAACTATATTTGGTGTATAGAAATATTTCATGATCTACATGTCAGTCACGCAGGTTTCATTTGACCTTGACCTCTTTTTTTACAGTTCATTGCTCAGTGTTAAGCTTTTGTGTTTTGATCTGTTTTACTTAAACTATAAGCAATAAGTCAATTTTATTTGTTGTATGGAAGAATTGTTAGCTGTACATGCCTACCTGGCATGGTTCATCTGACCTTGACCTCATTTTCATGGTTCAAAGGTCAATATTTAGTTTTCTTGGTTTATGTTAAGTTTATGTGACAGTTGTAATAAAGCTTTATTATTAGGACTATCAACATAATATCATTGATAAGTAAAGAAGGCCAGACATTTCAGTGTGTGCACTCTTGTTGTACTTTCATCAGGAATCTTCGTGCTGAAAATTTGAAAGCTGAGAATTAATAAAAAAAAAAAAAAACGAAACAGTTGAAGAGCATATAACAAAAAGAAACTTAAATAATAGCCAAATCTATCTAAGGTCAACTTCATCTGAGGGAGTTGATATCAATTTTTCTTAAAACTGTACATTCATTTATTTTCATGGGTACCAATTCTCATGGTTAAAGGAAAACTTGTAACCTGTCACAGTTTTGGCAAAGTCGGATACATTTCTTTAAAAAAAAAATTAAATTGTTGAACAATTAAATTTTTTATTCCCCTGTACACACTTTTAATGAATCCACATTAATATCTGAATTTTATGAATAAACAATTCAAGACAGGTTTGGAAGAAATCATGTGAGTGTGATACCCTTAGGGATAGAGAGTCTGAAAGCAGTGGTATCAATCATGTGCTGTACAAACAGAAAAAAACTGTTATGAAATATGCACTGTCATTTTGAAACCCCATTACAAGGTCCTCCACCAATAATCTATGGCAGCTATGATATAGCCATGCACAGTGAATGTGACATTAGACATCAACAAATAAACTAGCAAACCATTAAAAAAAATTATAGTCCTATTTTGAATGTTATTTTCCATTTACACAAAACACGATATAAATACATGTACTGACGAAATATTGAATTTTAAAACAACATTTTAAATGTAGCTTATTGCGTAATTGTAGTTGACTACAGATTTAGCAGTCCTCATTGAGACAATATATTTTTGAATGCCATGTCTTACTTGTGATTTCTATTAAGAAAACAGACAAAAATATGTATATAATTTGTTCTAGGATGCTGATGCTTCAGAAATCAAGGTACAGGTCTGTGTTTACGCATTTGACTTATTATATTTAAACGGTGAATCACTGGTAACACAGCCTTTCAGAAGGAGGAGAGAACTCTTGCATCAGTCATTTGAAGAAATTGAAGGAGAATTTGTGTATGCTAAATCTAAAATCTTATCTGATACAGAAGAAATTGCTGAATTCTTAGACGAGTCTGTTAAAGGTATTTTACAATATATTGATTCAGTTTAGATTTAGAATTTTCTCGCTGTATTGAAGACCGATTTGTGGCAAAAAAGTCCATTTCAACATTAAGATCAGAATTGAAAAAAGGATTGGAAATTTATGTGAAATTTTCTCATCCATCTTTTGTGACACATTTAATAGGTAATTATGATCAACCTATTTGCGATAATGAATTAAAACAAATCTTATTATAACATGGCAAAGGCATTATCCACTAGAGACATTTTATCAAGTTTCAGATTTTATGCAACAATTATATTAAGCAATATTAAGATATGAAAGAAAGGAGCAGACAAAAACCTAAACAAATAAAACAAAAAAATTGCTGTTTTGGGGAAGGTTGTACATTTTGAAATTTAGAATTTCCAACATATAAAATTTAAATTTTGGGAGGATATAATTTTGAAGAACCTTTCCTTATGCCATGTCTGTTTTTATGGAACAGGCATAAGAAGAGATTTTAAGTGAAATAATTATTTTGACATGGCCTATAATTTGTTTGCTTTTTTTTCAACAGGAAATTGTGAAGGCTTGATGGTGAAAACTTTGGACAAAAATGCAACTTATGAAATAGCAAAACGATCTCATAACTGGCTCAAGGTAAGTAAATAGGATAAAAGTTTAAATAAAATTGAGAATGGAAATGGGGAATGTGTCAAAGAACCAACAACCCGACCTGGCAGACAACAGCAGAAGGTCACCAACAGGGTTACTAAGCTGCTGTTTTAAAGTCAAGTTACAAGGTGAAATGGAATCTATCAGGTGAACATGTTTTCAAATAGAAGTTTTACACAATTGTTTGAAAAGAAGAACAGGGAAAGTTGTGGTAGGGCTATAACAGCCTGGAAGAAAACTGCATTGCAGCTAAAAAATAATTGAAATTGTGAAAAAAAAGAATTCATCAAAGATACAAATCTCGAATAAAAAAAAAAATTGACAAATGTTGAAGACCATTTGAAAAAATTGGAATTTTGTTTTATTATAGCCTGACTTTGAGAGGGAGAAGGTATAAAGGTTTACAACTTTCCAACCTTCTGTACATGTTCCAATCTTTTGTCCGTCCCATTAAATGGTCACTGTTTCCATGGAAGCTATAAATCAAGAGCAATAGTTCACAGTCTAAATTGTTTTTTATATGATTTTCTGTAAAGACATTTTATTTTACAGTTGAAGAAAGACTATTTAGAGGGAGTTGGTGACACATTGGATGTGGTGGTTATAGGTGGTTACATAGGAACAGGAAAACGAACGGGGAGATATGGTGGATTCTTACTAGCTTGTTATGACGAGGAAAATGAAGAATTTCAAAGTATATGTAAGGTAAGGGTGATGTTTTAAAAGAGACACCAAAGATACCAGAGAGACATTCAAACTCATTGAACATTAGTTATTAGATATTAGAAGATGTGGTATAAGTGCCAATGAGGTAACTCTATCCAAGTCACAATTTTTTTTAAAAGTAAACCATTGTAGGTACAGCCTTCAACACAGAGCTTTGGGTCACACCAAACAGCAACTAATAAAGAGCCTCAAAAATGTAAAAAAAAACTGTAAACTTTCAAACAGGATAACCTACAGTCTTATCTATATAAAACGCAAAACACTTATGAACCACACTAACAAACGACAACCACTGAACAACAGGTTCCTCCTGAATAAGAACATGTTAGGTTATGTTTTAATATAAATTTTCCTTGTAGATTGGCACTGGTTTTACTGATGAGGATTTAGAACAACATTCCACCTTCTTTAAAGAACATCTGATTGATAAACCCAAGGCATACTATCGCTATGACAACTCTCATATGCCAGATCATTGGTTCGATGCTGTACAAGTCTGGGAAATAAAATGTGCAGATTTATCAATATCACCAACACACAAGGCAGCATCTGGACTGGTAGGTTTATGTTACTTATGAGGCGCCTAATGGGGGTGTCCAAGTAGTCACATAATGACAAATGCTTTGCTAATATAATCACATAATCATTAATTATTTTGTAAACTTTGTAATCAAATAATTAAAAATACAGTCATATATAATCAAATAATCATGAAATATTTGGTCTGATTACTAAACAAACACTATAAAAACGGCCAAGTAATCACATAATCAAAAACCCCATGAAGAGGCTCACTTATTTAAATTGTCTAACAATGGACAAAATTGCAAAGTTGATAAAAATTGCAATAAAAAAAATAGTCCTTCTCAATAATGCTAATTTAAAACGTTCTAAATGCATGTTTGTATTTTTGCTAGACATAACAACTGACTGCTCCATAGGCTTTCATGCAAAACAGCTGATCTTTGATTTTATTTTCTCTCCATTAAACGATACATAGAAAAAGAATTCCATGTGCATATCATGTATGAAGTTATTGAAATTATGTTTTAATCGAGAAAAAAATGGGGGTTGCCATGAAGAATATAAAGTTAAGTAACCCTGAAGTCAAATTTTTTTCCCCTACTTTCTGTTTGCTGTTTTAACTAGGTGGCACCACTTACAGTTAACATGACACACTTCCTCTTTCCTGGTTTGATATCCCCCAAAAAATTCAAGATTTTTTCAAATCTAAATATATGTTTCAATTCAGCATAAACTTTTAATCAAAAAGGTAAAAATTGATTCCATAAAAATTTCTGAAAAATTGGGACTCTTTTATTTCACTTCATGGAAAATGGTGTTGTAATGCAAGACTGATACCTTGAACTTGTAATGCAAGACTGATACCTTGAACATGACAATTACTGCAAATTTATGCCCCTTTCTTTCCAAAATTATTCCACTGTAAATTCAGAAAAAAAACTATGTCATAAGAAAAGTTCTTAACTAAAATTATTAAAGGAAATATCAGTTGTAATACATGTATGGTATGCTGTATGATTTATACTGTGGATTCATTATAATTCTCTTAATACGAATTTGCACAGTTGAACCACAAAACTAAATGTTCAATAAATAACAAATTTTCTATAGACTCTCAAGCAGACTTCTGCAAAAACACAAAATTAAATATCCATGAGCATGAACGCTTTCTTTAATCCAAATTAATCCACAATAAGAGTTATCTTCTTTAAAAAATTTATTTGTTATCCCATGTTTGACCTTATATTGAGCAATAAGTTGTTGATGTTCTATTGTTCATGATATCTATAGAAGTTATTTATAATTGTATGCTTCTTTTGTAGGTGGACCCAGAGAAAGGAATTTCTTTACGATTTCCACGATTTCTGCGGATTCGTGATGACAAAAAGACAGATGAAGCTACCTCAGCTACTCAGGTATTATTACAATAAGATATTATCTCACTTTAACAACTTAGATGTGTTTGACTTATATGATGAATCAAATGAAAAGCAGCTGTAAGGGTGACTGATTAGATTTCAATTCTCTCATAATACTGTGGATTCATTATTATACTTTGGTTACCAATTTCATGGGTACAGATGAACCATGAAATTAAGCGTTTTTAAAACAAATGACAAATTTTTAATAAGGTTATATGCAGACTTTGGCTTAACCATGAGATCAAATATCCACAAAAAATGCAAAACTTGGTATGCACAAAATAAAATGATTCTACAGTATAACACCTTTTCAGAAATTCGTCCATTTAAAAAATTATGTAAAATAATGTTCATGTATATTACCAATACAAGAAAAAAGACAATTTTGAGTGAAATACTTCAGCTGTCCTCTACCACTTCCTGTACCAATAAAAAGTTACCATATAGCCAAGAAGGATAAAAGGGGTACATTACACCAACAATCAATCGATCATTCAATTAAATTCATAGAAGAAAAGAAATATAAGATAAATGTTTAAATCAGGGATGGGTCCAATTACTTTCAATGTAATTGACTAATTGTCAACTTGAAATATAATTTATTAAAATGTTATTTTGTAGGTGGCAGAGATGTACAAAGGCCAATCACAGATACAGAACCAAACAAAGGATGCAGGAGACGAAGAAGATTTCTACTGATTTTGTATATTTATTTAAAATGAATTTTTATGTCAAATTTTCAACCTAATATATCACTAAAAATTAATTTGTGTTTGTTTTTAAAGCCTGATTTGTTTAATAGTTGTGATCATATAGATTATATTATAACTGACAAGTGTATTTTTAACTCTGTATGCTTACATTGCCTATGTAAATTTTAAAACTGTTTGTATGCACATTGAACGACAAATTTATGTGACGTATACAAATTTTATGACGTCAGACACTCAAGTCAATCCATGTGTTCGTAGATAGATGTTTTTGTGTTCTGCTAAATTGTCCCTTTTAAAATTGTTATGCGATGTTGACTGATGTACCCATATGTGGCTGTTTATTTAACGCATCATGTAAATATAACGGAATTTGATGAGACTGTCATTAAAGAGAGAGGGTTAGCGCTATAGAACCAGGTTTAATCCAACATTTTCTACATTTGAAAATGCCTGTACCAAGTCAGGAATATAACAGTTCTTGTCTATTCATTTTTGATGCGTTTTGTTGTTTGGTTTTGCCTATATGATTATGGACTTTCCGTATTGATTTTCCTCTGAGTTCGGTATTTTTGTGATTTTACTTTTTACAATATTTATCCACTTGAGACTTAAATTTCAATATTTAAAGCATGGGGCTTGCTGAGCTTGTTCAATAATTAAAATTGAACTGTTGATAGTGGAGATATATTGTTACACATGAGTTATAGTGGTAGAATCTGTTTCTTTAATGATTTTTATCCTTCTCTTTTGAAGATTTATAGAAAGTTATGTTCTTTTATCAGTAACGTCATGAGGCATGGTTGTCTTTTTCCATGACATCACAATAGCAAATTCAGAAGAAATCAAGACAGTTAAACATCATTATCAAATTTCAACCAATCATTTGCTGAGAACAGACATTTCACCAGTGAGACGAAATGTTTTTCTTACACTGCTCCAGAAATGTGAAAATTCACAAAAATTGGAAGAAAATAAAAGTTTTCTTGATTACTGTGATATTTTGAAAAGTTTTGAAACTGATTTTAACATGTACTTGTGATGGTATTGATAAAAATAAACAAACAAAAGTCGAAATCTTCAGGACTTAATTAAATATGTATTTGGGTAAGTTGGTGCAAGCATAGGATTTGTATTGCGTCTTTCACTGAATATGCATGAACTATTTGCCACTGGTTATAAAATTGAGAATGGAAATTGGGAATGTGTCAAAGAGACAACAACCCGACCAAATAAAAAACAACAGCAGAAGGTCACCAACAGGTCTTCAATGTAGCGAGAAATTCCTGCACCCGGAGGCGTCCTTCAGCTGGCCCCTAAACAAATATATACTAATTCAGTGATAATGAACGCCATACTTATTTCCAAATTGTACACAAGAAACTAATATAAAAATAATACAAGACTAACAAAGGCCAGAGGCTCCTGACTTGGGACAGGCGCAAAAATGCGGCGGGGTTAAACATGTTTGTGAGATCTCAACCCTCCCCCTATACCTCTAACCAATGTAGAAAAATAAACGCATAACAATACGCACATTAAAATTCAGTTCAAGAGAAGTCAGAGTCTGATGTCAGAAGATGTAACTAAAGAAAATAAACAAAATGACAATAATACATAAATAACAACAGACTACTAGCAGTTAACTGACATGCCAGCTCCAGACTTCAATTAAACTGACTGAAAGATTATGATTTCATCATATGAACATCAGGCACAATCCTTCCCGTTAGGGGTTTAGTAATCAACAATCAATCAATCAATGATATTTTGCAATAAAGGAACAAAGGTTATAAATTTCAATAAATTTATTGTTTGTTTATTTTTATCAATACCATCACAAGTACATGTTAAGATCAGACTAAATACTATATCCTGATATTTTCAGGTAAATATGCTATAATATGCGTGTAAAAGATAAATGAAATCTCCAAAACGGAAAGAAAACTTGCCTGGGCTTGTTCTTTCTTTATAAACGATATTTACTTAAAGAGAAACTATTGTGTCAAGGGTTTATTAGAAATAGTGAAGTTGAAGTCATATTATTGTGGAGTTTGTTGACAATTAAGGTTCATCAGTATTACACAAGATCAATGATTGGGACAGAACAAAAATACAGAAAGAAGTGAATGAATTTCTACTTTTGTGAGCAACAACCCAGGGGCCACATTTGGAGCAGGTACTGCCTATCCTTCAAGAACACACGAGTTAATCAATTTATTTTTGGTGGGGTTCATGTTGTTTAATTGTTTTTTCCTGTGTAATGAATTGTAAATAAACTCATCATAGATACCAGGATAGAATTTTGTAATTGTGCCAAAGATGTGTTTTGTCTACATAAAACTCATTAGTGACTCAAATAAAGAAAAAGATTGAAATTTCCAAATAAAGTTTTAGGGTGAAGAGCATTGAGGACCATAAAAAGTTTTGCCAAATTCAGTTTATATGTTGGGTATTTTTAGTTTTGTCCATGGTAATGTCTATGGTTATTAATTGGAAATATTGATTTTCATTGCTCTCTGCATCGTCTTATTTTTAGCTCATCTGGCCCAAGGGCTGTTGTAAGCTTTTGCAATCATTTGGCGTCTGTTGTCAGTTACCATTGTCTGTTAACTTTTACAAAGATCTACTCCTCTGGCAACTTTAACCAAACTTGTTAGCAGAATAAATTCGACAAATATTTGAAAATGACCGAAATTGTGAGTTCAATCTTAATAGAGTTGTTCACCTGCAATGATGATTTTTACTCAAATCTGGCAGTCGTTAAAGATGCAGGTGAGCAACACGTGTTTATCCTGATTTAAGCATATGCAATTTGTCTAACAAATTAATTTGATAGGCCTAAGTATAACAAGCAATACATGTGCTGTTCTTTACATGCAAATCACATGGATATTATCCGTTTCCCTATTTTGGAATTCTGATTTTCATCAGTTGAAATTCTACATCCACATGGTATTTGAATATAAGAAAATTGTGTTTTGACTGCCAATGAATCGACTCTTGACCAGACTTAATGACATGATAGAAATTAACCTATTACTAGGTCACTACATCCTTTTAAAGCTGTTATCTAAATTCTAGCAAGTTAAAAGTGTGGTTGGCCTGCTTGTTTTGTTTGTATAAATGTTAACTCAAGTATTCTTATTAAGATTTATATTTGCAATCAATAGATAGGTGGGTCTTATATACATAACTTCCAATAACATTTATAAGTATATAAGTTATACAAGCTGAGCCCCGCCCATCTATTGATTGCAGATGTCTATCTTAATAACGAAGCTTGAGCAATCGCTTATACTAACAAAGGAAGCAAGTCAAATAAACCCGAAACTTGCTAGCATGAGGAGAATAGCTATAAAAATCAGTAAAAGCCCATCCGCATAATCAGCTAAAAAAGCCTTGAAACGGCAAATGTAAAATTAATCAAAACTATTCAATTCAAGTCATCTTCCTCTACCAAGATAACTTCTAAATAAAAGATATAGAGAAATATTTAATACCCAATGTTTTTGGCTAATTATGAATAAATTATTTGGAATTCGGAAAACGACAATTAAAATCATGTTACCTGTATCAAAAGACATGGATAGCGGCCAAACTGAATTCTTAGGAAGACCCAACGTGAAGTGAGGTTGTAACTCTTGGAAGTGCAGCGCATAGAAATGTTGAAAAAATGCTGCACAGGCCTATCTTTTGACCTTTGTACAAAATGTAAGTGCATATGAATGTTCGATTCTAGAATATAAATTTTTACGAAACTTAATAGTACAAGTGACAAAGTTTTAGCCTTAAAAAGAGTTTCAATTGAAAACCGCAGTCTATATTTCAAGAATTGTAACATTGAGTTAGATTAACTGATCCAAGCAACTGAAATATGTTTTAAATTTAATCATTGTATAAAACACAAGAATTTTACTTGTAACCAGATAGAAACAATCAAACATCATGTCTCTTAAACTAAGAACTTGCGTTAATTTATCAATATAAATTTAAGACTTAAAACTAAGGTCTTATCAGCAATTTCAAGAAAAAGAAATCACACATATGAAAAAACCCACACGATTTAAAATCAATTTGACTTTTTCAATCTATTAGAAAAACATATTTGAAAAGAGGGTGCATGTTTTACTGTTAGATATAGAGTCACGTTTCATTCGAACATTCTTTTGAATCTTAAGTGATCAGAATGGTTCATCACGTTCTTTTTTTCGGTCTCTTTCGAACCACTGTGACAACATAACCTTACACACTAATTGGCTCTTGGATATCGTTATAGACTTGTAGATGATAATAAAAAAACGTTCTGTTATTTCTAGCGGTTTTCCGAGAGATAGAATTATGAAGAAAATATTTATAAGACATCACAATACAGATTCAACATAGTTAGTAGTACGTCAGTACTTGGATTGAAAAAAATCGATACTATATAAAGCTGACACATTTCTCATCTATTTATAAACAACACATGTTGATATCTGATACAAGCTTCGTTGATTTTGTTTTCATCAAGGCAATTGCACTGAGATTGTTATTCCCTTAAAGACAGGGGCCAATTCTCAATTACAGTCATTACACATTCTTATTCAGATAGTTTCCTTATGACTTGAATTTTAAACGTACTAATATATGTAGAAATAATTGTATGTCTCACAAATATTGTCAATAATTTATTGAAAGCCGAACAAATATTGCAAATAAAGATCGTTATAATCTGTTTAATAAATTCTCCCGTAAAAATATTATCCGCATAAAAGTAAAAAGGGAAGTATATAACTCCGAAACAGTGGTATCATATATACTGCAGCCTCTTTACCATGAAGGGAGGGAACTTTACAGTATTTTTTGTCGATGATAAAGTTAAAATTCAATGAGCGAACATGCCAGTTTTGCTGACAGTGGAACATAAAAGATGTATAGAAAATGAGTACACCGTTCAGTAATACTCATGTGTGTCGAATGTTAATATATTCGTTTAAAAGTCAAGAATGCAAGATGTACATTTTAAAAAACGTTACAATAAAGGATTGAAATAACCTAACATTTAGTTTTCAGACTGAGTTATAGTAGTGTCAGGTTTTTTTTAATTGATAGCAAGATTATAGAAGAAATAGTCTGTACCAAATGCATTACGAAAATTCAAAATACAAAGCCGAGATCGATAAAGTGCTAGCAATTCAGAGGGAGAGGAGAAGTAAACTTAACAGCAAGTTAGATTTGTCGAAAAGTATTATTGACAGTCCATTGAAACTGGAATCAGAAAAAGAAGTGACAGAACAAGAAACAAAACCACAGATTAGAGTTACTAGCATACTAACCACAAATTTAGATAATATCGATACAGTGGTTTCAAATTCTCCTAATTCCTTGTGGATAGCAGATTATGTAAATAGCGTTTTTGGTTCACGTGCAAATAACAAACACAAGTATACAATTCCTATCAAAGTTCAAAATGGATGTCTATGATATGGCAGTAGATGCATCCAATGATATCATTTTATCGGTTGGTGGATACGAATTGAAAACATTTATCAAAGATAACTGGCTTATATCATGTATAAAGAGGCTGCTGAATAGAAGTACTTGGAAACTTTGCAAGTTTGATTACTATTTATATATAGGAATATCACATCCGCGTACAAGTGGAATACATGTTACCAGTGATCGAAAGCTTATAATAGGTGCTATAGA
Source organism: Mytilus trossulus (assembly GCF_036588685.1). Classification (NCBI taxonomy): domain Eukaryota; kingdom Metazoa; phylum Mollusca; class Bivalvia; order Mytilida; family Mytilidae; genus Mytilus; species Mytilus trossulus. Next base: position 1,911,639 of record NC_086379.1, on the reverse strand, counting down.
AGACGGATCAGCGTTTAGTCGTAGAGGACATACGATAGTTACAGTCAATGACATGAATGATGAAGAACGGAATTGTGTGAAGGAATATGAACTAGATAGTAACAACGAAAAGTTATTCACAGTTCCTCGAAGGATAACTAGTACAAGTAATGGTAACATCTGGGTGATTGATCAGTTAGATATCTTAAACAGGGGTAGAGTGGTAGTTTTGGGACAAGCAGGAAACATTATACAAATATACACTGGCCATCCTGATGTCAACAATCAAGACCGACCATTTAGACCTACAGACATACTGACAACACCAGCAGATAATATTGTTTTGATTGACTGTAACAATCATACACTGCATATACTGAGTTGTAATGGAGTATACATTACATTCATCAGGACTAATGATATTGGAATTATGTGGCCATGTTCCCTTGCGTTGTCTACACCTGACCATTTCTATATAGGGTGTGTTACTCCAAAGGGAAGTCATAACAAAGCTAAACTGTATGGAGTGGCGTACTCTGGATTTTAACATGTTTAAGGATCTAGGATTTATTTTGAACATCAGAATTTAACGCATACACTTTGAAATATAACTATACTACTTGACCGTTGTTTTATTAAGTCACTAAAACAAATTAATATTGTATGCACATTAGTACAAAGAATATGTTTTCGGATTTACTTTGTATCGAATTTAGGAATCTAGTGCATATGTCATTGAATGGAACTGTATGACTTGACCGTTTTTGTATGCAAGTAGTTTTTCACATTATTGTGAAATAATAAAATTTGAAATAATGATAAATAAAGGCAACAGTGGTATACCGCTGTTCAAAGGTAATAAATCGATTGAGAGAAAACAAATCCGGCTTACAAACTAAAACAGAGTGAAACACATTAGTTATATTAGGAAAACAACAGAAACAAACACCAACATACATAGAAATGGGTTATTTGATAACAACTGCCATATTCCTGACTTGGTGTGAGTTGGTAGAATTATGAGTTGGTAAATATTTGGTACGAGTTTGCGAAGGTACGAGTTGATATGGCTCCACAGCGACCTCGTGTACTATTATATTCTAGATTTGTATTTCTAGACTTGTCAAACTTCTTGATTTGTAACATGTTGATTTGTAACTTGTATTTTTTCTTTAGAAACGGACCTTCTCATTGGCTGGCAGCGGTAACAATTACACAGACACATTTCACAAAACGTGACTCAAACAAAGTAACTACATTTAACAAATTAAGAAATGTAGAAATTCATGTAACGAATGAAGAAAATACGTTAACAAATTAACAAATTGTGTTTACACATTAAGAAATTACATTTCACAAATCAAGAAATGTAGAAATTCATGTAACGGATGGAAAAAATACATGTTACAAATTAAGAAATTACATTTTACAAATTAAGAAATTGCATGTTACGAATTAAGAAATTGCATTTCACAAATTAAGAATTGTATAATTATGGCGGATATTCCCTTCCATATATTCTAACCAAAAACTACATAATTATGCTAACATTTAAATCTGTTCAATTGTAGTGACTAGACTTTAAAATTTTGATTGTTCAAACAAACGAAGAGAAAACGAAGTGCCAAATGTCTTCATTTCTTTTAAAATGAATGTTAAATATGCTTGTTAGATAAGTAGTATAATTTCCACCCATCTTCCTCTCAAAAAAAGATCTGCGTAAGGTGTGCTTTGTTTGATAATATAATGAATATGCTTGAACGGTGAACATACAAATTCAAAATAAATTGTTAATCAATATGAATGATCTGTTTATGATAAGAAATTAATATTTTTTAAATGTGTCTGGTGGCTAATTTGTCTTGGTAGCTCATCTACAGCATATAAAAGCATGTCAATATTGAGGTTGTGAGTTCATTCCTCGCTCATTCATGGCAGGTGCTTTTGATCCCGATCGATCATGTCATTGAGAAGGATTGTTGAATTTTCTACCGAAGTTTTGATGTTCTCTCTGGGCACTTTTGATTCCTCAACCAATAAAAACTAACCACAATGACAAAATGTTTAATTAGATGTTAAACACACATAGTAAAATCTTTTTTTTAGAGATAAACGTAAGATTCAAAACATATTTTGCTTATCAGCTTAAAGTACTTCTTGTGCGACATATTTGGATATTGAAATAGAAAACTATACACTGAACTCATAAATTTATATTAAATGATTTTGTAAAAGTTTCAGTCTCGATGAAGTTTTAACTTCGACAAACATTGTACAGAGATGAAAAAGGAGACGAAGGATACCAACATGACATTAAAACACATGCATAGAAAAAAAAACCAACGCCATGAATGAAAACAAAAAGACAAACATACAAACAACAGTACACAAACAGAAAAACAGATAACTAAAGACTGAGCTACACAAACTCTAACCACTAGCTGGAAGTGACCCTGAAGGGCTCAACGTGAGGCACCCGTCGTGTTGCTCATTTAGACACACACTGGACCTAGCTAAAGACTTTGTAAGAATTTCAGCTAAAACAAACCTTAGAATGTCCATATGTAACAACATTCAAGTATCAAGAGGTATTTATCTCTTGAATCAATATTGCAGTGCTTCTCACGAATTTCATACTGTGAGCCATTGATTTCAAGTGTCATCATTTGGCATATGTTATGCTCGCCATTACAAATTTATTGACCGTTATGGAACATATAACAAATCACATCGGATCTGTTCATATGACACAACCATTATTGCGTCCATATTTCCTTGATTCAGACCTCACCGAAATAGACTCGTAATGGCGGCGGTTGTATACAGAAGCATAAGTTGATGCCGTTTGAAAACACAAATCAAGGTAGCAAACACATATTGAGTGTACCGCATGAACTGTAAAAAAAAACTAAGATCTTGGGTGCTTTTACAGGGTAAGCGTTTCATGATATGAATGCATCTCATCTCCGCATTGGTAGTTACCACATTCCACACGACGAATGCCATATTTGGAACAGAATCTTTATAACTTTCCAAAGCATCTGAGATTTTTTTGGTGATGTCCTTTTGCCTATTCTTTAGTTTTGTCTTGCAGTATGGTTTTGATATTTGTTTGTGTATTTTCCAATAGCTTTTTCTTTCATCCTTCGCCTAATGAATATTTCCTTGCTATCGTCCGCTACTTTTTTTTCCTGTCTGTAAAAACAATTGTATGATACTAGATGTATCATTTTATACACCATTTGCGCTTTTCATCTACGCCTCAAAGGAAAAACATTTGCAGTAGGAAATTCAAAACTTTTGGAACGTTTAAGAGCAGATCTTGGTTTACTTTTTCAAACCTTTGCATTCACTAGGTTGATTCTAAAACTACCTTAGCCGTAATCACTTTTATGATACCCTGTTTGATAATTATTCTGGAAAGTCACATTGAACATACATAAACAAGGCAACTAACTGCTGCTTAGACTTAGTAAAAAAAAAAAATAGGAACTAAAAAATCTTGCATTTATATATATGAGGTTAGAATGACGAAAATCGTGAAAAATATTTAAAACAGACAGTTCGGTTTTGATGTCAAGTTATTTCTCTTTTGATGGGCATCGGTGGGATAAGCAGTTCTACTACTGTAATCGCTAGCCAGATAACACTGAGGTTGTGAGTTCGAACCCCCCTCGTGCGGGTGTACTCGACTCCAATCTTAATTGACTAGAATTGTCAGTTCTATCGCAAATCGATGGTTTTCTCTGAGCGTCTTCATTGCCTTGTAGGAGGAAGACGATTAGTTATAGTAACGGATGAAGAAGGTTATCACATAAAGCAATTTGAAAAAAAGCAAAGAAACTGAATGTTCGCTAGAGATGCTAAACATTCTAGAATAGTCCATTTTGTAGATTGCAAGGTAATCAGAAAACAGGGGAAAATCATCTGGAATCTGTTAACCTGACACCATCGCATACACATTACGCAATTGTCATTAAGAGAGAGGGGGTTTGGTGGGGCTGGAAAAAAAGGGGGATTGAAGTCAATGCTAACTATAAACCAAAAGATAAAAAATACTCTAAATAATAATTGAGTGCAAATTGACTAACAAAACTATTAACTCAATTGATTTTTATTCCCGTTTTCGACTGTTGTATTTATTATTTGCCATGTGTTCTTATATGACGAAACAACGGATGTCTGTGTCCGTTCTTGCTGCAATGGTCATGTGGAGTTGTTTGTTCAGGAGTAGTTGTTTGATCAGGCGTAGTTGTTTGTTCAGGTGTAGTTGTTTGTTCAGAAATTGTTGTTATTGTTTCAGCGGTAGATGTTGTCGTGGATTCTGTCGTTTGACCTGGACATTCCGAACCCTTTTGGATGATGTCATTCGAAGCACATACTGTACCAGGTGGGGAACACATTGATGGTATATTACAGTCAAGAGACTGAGCGGGGGGTACTGAAAACATATTTTAGATATTTTTAGATAGATTTCAATAAATTCTGTAATATTATTGTATAGAATCCAATGTCTTTTCTTCATTGTGTGATTTTGTCTTTCTTGTATTAATCAATAGTATTAAAAACATAATGATAATGATTCTTATACAGTGAAACCTGACTAAACCGAATTCTGTATAAACCGAAAAACTGTATAAACCTAAAAACTGTATAAACCAAACATGTTTGTAAGCACCATTATATCAAATTATTTGCGTTGTGAACCTGATAAACCGAACATCGGCAAAAACCGAACATAATCATAAGTCCTGAAGAGGTTAGATTTAAATAGGTTTCACTGTACTAGTAAGTGAAATAGAATCAATAATGGTGGTTATGGTGATAATAAGAACTTAAACAAAAAAACATAAAAGCTTTCAAAGAAAAATACAATCAAATAAAAAAGATTTTTAAAGTGATAAAAGCATTGAAGGAAACCGGTATACATACTTTAATGATGTTTGAAAGAGTGTAACGAACCATATAAATAAATATATCACTAGAACACACCCGCGAAATCGCGGGCATTCAGAGCGTATTTGAAAGGATGTAAAGTGTTGCAGGAAGAATTTTGTAAAAGATTTAATGACTTGAGAATTTCAGGAAAAGTATCAAAAGTCGTAGGTACTTTGGGACAGGAATTTTTTTTTTTAACCCTCCTCCTTTATTTCCAAAATTCCCATTTTTTGTTTTCTATTAATTTCATTATGAACATACATTTAATGTACATGTATTATGAACATTCCAGTCAAGAGCCTGTAATTCAGTGGTTCAGTGATATTTGTTTTTCGTTTTTTTTGTACATAAATATATAAGGCTGTTAGTTTTCTCATTTGAATTGTTTTACATTGTCATTTCGGGGCCTTTTATATCAGACTATGCAGTATCGGCTTTTGCTAATGGTTGAAGGCCGTAAGGTGACCTTTAAATGTTAATTTCGGTGTCATTTTGCCGGTCTCTTGTGGAGAGCTGTCTCATTAGCAGTCATACCACATCTTCTTTTTTTGTAAAATATTTAGTGACTTGAGAATTTCAGAAAAGGTATCAAAAGTCATAGGTAATTTGGAACATGATAATTGTTTTTCTAGCCGGCTCCTCCTTTTTCCACAAAAAAATCCTTTTTTTTTTGTTTGTTCTCTTTTAATTTTAATGACACATGAATAATTTTAGCGCTTATCTGTATATTATGAACATTCATTAAATGGGGGGGGGGGGGGGGGGGTCGGGGCAGAGGCGGATTTAGGGGGCCCGCCCCCCTTTTCTGAAAAATAATTGGTTGCTTATATAGGGAATCACTGAAACATGACCGGAGCGGGCTCCTCTTAGGCAGTCAACGGGCCCCTGCGTATGGAAATTTCTGGATCCGCCACTGCGGAGGGGCCCTGATCCCAATATCCCGGGCTTAAAAACACGAAATCTTGAGGTTCTGAATTTATTATACAAATTAAATATCTCGACATCCCGAAATTCGAAAAAAGAAATCCCGGTTCCTAAAATGGTCAATCCTGAAATTTCGATCTTAAAAACACCCGTTCCAGACGTCCCGAAAGTGTATTTTCTTTTTACAGTCAATTCTCAGTTTAATAATTGATCCACAGCGGTCATTGATTGATTATTCAGACCCTCTCTATTAAATAAACCCTGTGACTGTGGATAGTAAACTTGAAAATTATATCAGACAGAAAAAAACACTTTATTCGTAGTATATGTATTTGTTTCATAGTAAAAAGTAAAACGCAAACCGGGGTTCTAATTTGACTTAAATTTCGTCCAATGACGGATATAAGACAGAAAATACACTGTATTCGTAGTATTAATGTATGTTCAAAGTATACAGAAAAACGCAAAACGGAAGTATAATCCGACTTAAAATTTCGCCCAATGACGGAAACATATCCGGACGTCTTTTTTCTCGTTTTTCACCCAAAAATAACTCAATCCGAATAATCATATGAATGGATGACAAATGCGATTATACACTGTACCCATAGGACACAGAGGCATGATGATTAATTTATTGTGGAAAGAAGAGAAGCGACACCCAAAATGAGGTCTTCTCGTTTAATAGTATAGATATCTGAAGTTAGAAAATCCGGTTTTTAAACATTTCTACATGTGTTTGTTTTGACTTATACACGTGTTGAGGGTAAATATGTTTAAGGTTGAACTGAATCTTCAATTGTGTTTTCTATTGAATATTTCTGTTCATAGTACCATTTTTTTAAAAAATTGAATCGTTATTTTTTGCGATTTAATTGACAGTGGACCGGCCTGAGCAGACAGTTGAGTCAAGTTAGCGGATAAACAGGTGGTAAGTTCATTTTGTAAAAATGTTTATGTTAGAATTTGAATTAAAAAAATTATACACATACTCACCAGGGGATCCTGTTACTGTAAATAAAACAGTTAAGATTATACAAAGCATTAAAAACCAAAACTTTTTTGAATCTTTTTGCTGTTTCAGTCTTGTTTCACAGAGAGCCGTTTAACGATATCAATATAATATACTAAACAATTTAAGAAACGCACCACCTCCATTAGTTGCTTTGTTGATTACAGACATTTATAAAAATTGTGCCAAAATATGCTATGATTATCTAAGTCTGGGGAAGATAAAAAAAAAACATTTAGTATGACGAAAAATTTTAACATTTCGATGACCAGTAAATTTTAGGAAATTAACACCAAATCAATAAATCGAATAATGTTGTATACAATCAAAAATATTACTGCTAGCTATATAGGTACATACAAACAGATATATGTTAAAATTTGAAGCACTTTTGGATGTATATGTTTCAGCTCTAAAGAAGTCTTTAAGATGTTATGTAGAAATCTACCATATCTACTTATTTCTTCTATAAAAGGTGAGAAGTTATAGTTTAAAAAAACGTCAGGACTTATCAGGCAGTTTAATGGAAAATACATATACGACCATAAAACCATACACTCATCAATAACACAATTCCTTTTTATACCATTAATTTGAGATTCAGTGGCATTGGAAAGTTTTATTTAAAAAAAAATTAGATATATTTTAAATGTATTGTGTGTTTTCTTTGTATGCTACGTTAGGTTAATTAATACGCACAAATACAGTTTCAAGCTAGAAAATGTTTTAATGTAGTCCTTACCTATAGCTACTGCTACTGCATTTGGTTCTCTACACATTTCACATATATTTGTAAATTCTCCTGTCTGGTTGGCAAACGTTGTAGTGGAAGAATCTAAACAATATGTTTTATTTAATACATTATGCATTTATATCTTCAATATAGTATTTTCAGGCTTTATCAATCACAATTATTTGATATTGTTTATTTTGAAAAATTCTCATCTGGCTAAATTATAAATTTGCATATTCCTGATTTGATCAGACAAAATTGATGTAACAATAGTTCTTATATTTACCTTGTCGTATTTTTTTTTAAATACCAGCTTTTTAATGTGTGTTAGTTGCACTTTGATTGTCTTAACCGTTGGCCATGTATGCTTTTAAAATAAATCAGTTCTGAATCTACCAAGTTAAAAAAAATACCTCCGCATGTAGTTTTATACTTTGGTGTGTTCTGTTCTTAGTCATTCCCTAACATTCTGACATTCGATTATGTGGTAATGGTATGCATTACCTTTAATTAACATATAAGCTTCTTCACTGAATAGTGCTGCTGATAATATCTACGTGATCCGGTGCTATTCTTCATTACATGTACACCTTTGATTTACTGTGATATTTTGGTTACCACTGTTTCCCCCTTAAACACCATCGCATGCATGTACCTAAACCAAATAATGACCTTGACAGTTGTATTTTCTTTTTCAATTTTGTTATTATTTGGAGAATTTGATGCTGACGGTAGTTTTTTGGCCTGTTACATATTCTAACCATAATAATCTGGATAATTCATGTCTTTTGTGGAAGAATGAATGTTGACCTCTAAATTTTTTCTATTGTTGGGCTGCCGTCTCATTGAAGTATACTCCTCATTATTTCATTTTTGAATAAAAGAATATAAAATTAAAGCTTAAACGATGTTTACAAGTAAACGCTAAATAACCAAAATAAAGCAATGAAATCAGTAGGTTTAATCACAGAAGAAATAAACCTTTTCTAAGTGAATAAACTCATCATAGATACCGGGATTTAGATGTTCGTCCTAAACAGACTCATCAGTGGAACTCGAATAAATAAATGGGAGAAATGCAAATTAATTAATAAAGCACGAAGTTGAATAAGAGATGCTGATATTTTTCGACTTTATCAGAATTGTAATTCTATATCAACATGAACAACAACAAATACATTATATATACATACCAGAAAATGCAACCGTAAACGTCACAGGAGTTGTAAGATCATTGTAAAAGATCAGAAAACACAGAAAGTTGTCAGTACCCTGTACCCTGTAGAAGTATTTAAAGAATGATGTTGCTCTCTTCAAAATCATTTATTCACAAAATTAGTTTGCTTTCAAGATTTTAGATTTAAGCGTTTCGAATGAAACCAAACCGAAATCAAATGCAATTTAATACATCATGACATACTTAACATATTAAGAACTACTGCCTTAATAAAAACAATAAGAAAATAAAAACACAGACCGTCAACTATCATTTTAAAGTATCATACGGCAGTTAATAGGGTGAAACACAAATGACTGTGGTTAAAAAAAACCATAAAGAAGTTCATTTATATATTTTAGGTTTGCCTTGAAGTTCTGTATGTTTGTAATACTTTTTTTGATTTCAATCTCTAATGTTATACCGTAGCCATACCAATTGTAAGCAAAATGTTGTACTGAAAATGAGTTTTACACTTGTACTTCTTATTTGTTTCATTAGAATGGAGATATGTCGTCAACGTCATGTATACATTACAATTACAGTAAGATAAAACAAATATAACCTCGACATCGAGGTACATACAAATTCAAGAATAATGTAAAAGTATAGTCATGATAGTATTTCGTTAATTTAGAAATAATTTCATCTAAGTTCGGAAGGATTCATTATGCACTTACATGGGTTAAACATCAAGAGCTAACAATGTTTTCCAAAACCATGACAAGTGATTTTAATTAAAGAATATACATCCAAAGAAATAAACATCTCAACAAAAATAATTTTGCACTATTTTGCTATTTCATGTGTTTAGTTTTTATTGGTGGCGGAAGCCGGAGCACCAGAGAGAACCACCGCGAAGTTCGGTAGGAAAACTAACAATCCTAGGAAATAAGATTGGAATCGAGCGCACCTTCCAAATGCATGATTCGAACTCACAACCTCAGTGTTGACAGTAGTTCGACTACTTAGACTAATCGGCCACCATAGCCTCCGCTCCAATGTTACTACACCAGTTTCGTAATTCAACAATTAATGTATGCTTGAAGCCAAAGTATTTCATAATCCGGAACCCAACGTAAATGTTGATGAAATGATTAAAAAACAAAGATACAACGACCAGAAATCAGAGCCTAGCATCAGTGAGATACATTCTTTAATTTTAGCAGATTTCCTTATATCAAAACAAAAGTTCTATAAACAATATCCGTTGTTTAATGGTATTAGCGAAGAACTGGCTGAATGATTGTTGAAACCCTCGGGAACTAACAATCACCCGACAGAGGTATCGACCCAGTAATGAATATTTTGTTTTCTGTATTTAGAATAGCAGATTTAATGTTACAGTGAGTTTTCAAATGATTTGTAGATTAAATATTAACTGATCACTTACCGGACAATAAGGAAGCGTTCTGTTATTTGATGACAAAGCCACGTTTGTGTCGGTCCAGCTGGATTCGGTACGGTGATTGTTTGGCAATCAGAGTTAAATATCCAGGTCCAAGAAAAAAAATCAAAAGTAATAGCAAATGTTTCACCAGTCCATGGGCTTGGAAAAGTACATGGAAATTCTGTCATGCCTGCAATGTAATGAGAATTATGTAGGTAAAGTGGGACTATATCCTTGTTTAAATAAAAAAAAATAAGGTGTATTTTAGTTTTTAACTATAGGAAGCCTTAGAGTATAGACATATAGTGATTAATCGTACCTAGGTAAATTAGTGTAGTAATGATGGATTTAAAGACTTCACGTGATGAACCATATGAATCCTTTTGAAGGGGTCATTAAATTTCATAATGAGTTTATGACGTCACGTCTACTATTAATGGTGACGTCATCTTTTAGTGTTATTGTATTTCAATGTTTATTTTTACACAAAACTTGACGGGAAATTACATGCGCTTTTATGGCAACGCGACGCAATAAGCGGGATCCGGGATCAAACCACCCCCAATGAGAAACCCTAGATACATTGTGCATATTCCATATTTCATAGAACAAGTTGATTATACATAGCTGGAACCCAATCTGTACTGACCCCCAACGGATCCATAGAGGGTAAGTAAAATTCGTATGCATAATTTTCTATCCCTCTTTGGATCAGTAGTGGGTCAGTAGCAGTAATGCATATAATGTTGTTTTTTGGCAATAGACAGGAACAACCACATCTTGCACGTATAAATTTTTTAGGAAATTTAAAAATTAGTAAGAATGAACTATAGATTAGCTTTGTTAAATCTTGAATATACTAACCAAGTATAGTAAAAGCCAGGGGACTTGCATCATAGAGTCACAATAAAAGCAAGACAGGATGCGTCGCCATATCAAACATCTCTTAGACTAGCAATGCATGCAACACAGTATAGTCTTCAGTACAATAATACACTGTTAGATCAGACCATCAATCTTGTGCTTTAAGACCGCAAAAATAATGCATCTCGTTTGGTTAAACAAGTACACATGGTGATGGTCCATCAAATTGTGATAATGACTATGAAATGTTTGAAATAGGGGCGAAAGCTACCAGAGGAATAGTCAAACCCATAATCCGAAAATAAACTGACTATGCCATGGCTTAAAAAAATAAAAGAAACAACAGACAAATAATAGTACACCAGAAACAAAATAGAAAACTAAAGACTGAGCAAACACGAACCTCACCACAAACTGGAGGTGATCTCAGGTGCTCCGAAAGGGTGAGCTATGTTTTACTGTGTTAAAACAGACCCCATTAACTCATTAACAAATAAGTATTTTCAAATTGAAATTGATACTACCAACATAATTGCTCAAATCATGTTATTTGCTATTAATCAATGGGGACGAACAGTCAAGAAATTCGAACTAAGCAAACACATCTTGACAGATTTAACACAATTCTGTTATACGGATTCTGCATGTTGATCGTGGAAAGTGAGACTTAAACAAAAACAACGGCCATCGTTCTTAAAAGGGTTGAAAAGGATAATGCCGGACTACGAAACATAAAATTATGCTCAGATAAAACACAAGGAATCTGTTTGAGGTGTCTGATTGACCTTTTAAGCACATCAAGATGTATCTAATGAACACTTTTTTCTATTCAAAGTACAGTAAAATCATATTCAATATGTGAAATCTGGTGACGAGTATAACTTATGTTTTAGTACTAGTAATTTTCTTAATTAATGATGATTCAAGAGATACACATGAGAGCCTCAGATAGCTATAAAACCAGGGTGAAATCGTCATTTTCTACATAATGAAATGACTGTACATAGTCAGGAATATGATAGATGTTATCCATTCGTTTGATTTGTTTGAACTTTTAATTTTACCATTTGTTAAGGAACTTTTCGTTTCCAGTACAGTTCAGTAGCTACGAGATAATTCAGATATTTGTTGATTTGTACAAGTTGAAAACATTGTAGATAAGTCTGAAAACTGACTAGTTGTTGCTTAGTTTTCAATATTGTTTTACCTGATCAGATGAAAATGTTCTTCCAATTCAAAACTGATATACTAGTTACGCCAACATACAAAGTATATTCCTGTGTACATGTATATTTGGTATCATTTTTACATTTTTTTATTTCTGAAGGAATTAGATAAAAACATTTGCACATCGCCTTTGAATTTAACATAATAAAAAATATAGTGATTTCTTACCTGCAGACATGGTAAAAACAAGGAACATCAAATAAATCATATTTTCCCAGTGATTATCGTCTGTTCTATACGACATGTTTCTCTAAATTCAAGATATATCTTTTTCTTATTCAAATAAAAAAATGTGTTGCGTGTTTGTCTTTTTCCAGATGTTATGATGTGACCAGATGTGACGATTACATTTTTTTGTGTGTGTAATTTTGTTAAAATGAAACTACAGTCAAATCTGTATAAAGCAGTCACTCATTTGGAGTATTAAAAGTCGTTGCTCAAGAGAGAAAAGCTTATAAAGTATTTCACCAATAATTCATCCCGGTCAAAAATAACATTTTAGAAATTTAAAGAAGGACACAACTTTTACGTTTTACTTGATGTGTCAAATTTTACATATAAAACGATTGGGAAATGTATCAATCCTTAATAAGAGATTCCGAAAATTGTCGATTCCAACATCACAAATGGTGGTGATCCCGTCAAATTATTGTTGAATTAGTATTTTCAATCGGAGGAGTTAACGTTCCTGATGCAGTTCAGCAACAAAAATGGTGAATTTCGGCATTTTAAATTGTAAAAATTAAAAACAAATGCTTATATTCGTGGAGAAAAAAGGTCGGTGATACTGTAAAAATTAAAAGTGATTATTAAGTGATACTTAAACACTTAAGAGAAAATGTAATAGGACACGAGGAATTACCAAATTCGTCTCGTATTGCACAATGTCCATTGCAAATGCATTCATTCTCATTTTAAACTCCATACTACACAAATATATTTTTGGTTCAGGATTGTATTGTAGGTTGAAAAATTAAAATGTCCGTTGTTTAAGATGAAATGGCAATTTCGTGCAAAAATAAGGTGACTACTGACAGCATAATACTGCTGAAAAGAGTAAAATTATACAGTAAAAAAAAAGGACCGACAAAGTATAAACGAACTAGTTTTTAGTGAATTTTGAATAAGAGAGAGAGAAATACGTTTCATTTGATGACAGCATATAACCAACGCATATTTCAGTCGGTGACAGATCAGATTGTTACCCCAAGATTTGTTTTCAAGGGGAACTATTGCTGTTTTGTCTTTCTTTCAAAATAAGATATCAGCCATTGCAATACCAAACCAATTACAGTAACACATAATCATCTATCTGTTATTTTCCTTTATGCACCAACAGACTCAACAGGATTAATTCATCATGGATTTGGTTATTTATACAATGGTTTAACATTGAAAAAAATGAAAAAAATATAAAAAAAAACAATATTTATTTTTTAGTTTTGATGCATGGTTGATTCATTTTTCTGAACTTTTAATATTTTCACAGACCATTGTTTTCGGTCTTTTCTTCTTGTAAAAACTAGTTTTAATATCGATTCATACAATCTTGTAAAAAATTAATATCAAGAAGAAGAAAACTAAATAGCGGAAATCCATTAAATGCACAAATCATCACTGCATTAGTGTTTGATTGTTTAGGGTTTGGGTTGGGTATTTTCATTTCTGAGTTCTTTAATTATTTAGACTTAATATTCTCTATAAGTTATTTATTTTACATATTATATTTTTATGTTGTAGCGTCGAGTTTTTGCAGAATTCTGTAAACCCCCTCCAGATCTCATTTTTGTATTCGTAATTTTTCCTTTTCATTTCCATTTTGTGTTTGTAACCCTTGTCATATTCTCAACTTTGTTTATACTTTAAACAGTAAATCTGTTTTATTTCAATAATCTATAATATGAAAAATATAAACAAAAGGAATGTAATACACAGAATTATAGTGCATTAATCATATTATCATGTCAAATATAAAACAAAATCGCAATCATAGTCTTTAAGTTTGCCGACATGCTCGACGACGCCAGATTATATCATATATATATTGACAAATATTGTTATTGAATGGACCTGATTTAAATCATACAATTTCTATGTATGTAATAGTCCTAATACAACATAAAAAAAACAATATCAAAATTGACTAAACACACGCCCTCAAAGACGGTCAGGGCCGGCAGGAACAATGATAGATAAACAAAACCCGATATAATCGAACAGAAAGCTCTAAATTCTTGAAACCAGTGTCAAACGGTGAAAAATACGTCTCCAGGTGTTTGCAGGCTGTAGTGACATCACATAAATGTCTTTATTGGTTTAACATGGTACTCGACCGGTGAGATTAGGCAGCAACCATTTGATTTTCTGGGGGGGGGGATGGGGGGGATGGGGGGGTGGCTATGGATTTTTTTTCTGGACAAACTTTTTTTTTCGCCTTTGGTGAAAAACAATCTTTTTTTTTCGCGACAAGTCGAAAACAATTTTTCTTTTAATTTTAGCATTACATATAGTGGCAGCTGAGGGTTAAACAAACATTTTTTTTTCTCAGAATCAAAAACAAATTATTTTTTCTTTTTCTCTCCAAAAACTGGAAACAAACTTTTTCCCCCCCCAAAAAAACATAGCCCCCCCTCCCCCCCCCCCGAAAATCAAATGGTTGCTGCCTTAGTGTCCTCTAAGTCTTGATTTGAAAAATAAATATTTTTACAAAAAGGAATTCGATTTTAACCCAATATTCGATTTGTTAAACGAAAAAAAAGGAAACAACATAAATATAAATAGTATTAGACCTGATCGTTTTTCATTTACTTAAATATTCTCGAGGTATTAAGTACATAGTAGTTCATTTACTGACTGGCCTTGTCATATTTTCTTAGATCATTGTGTTCCATTTACTTAAATATACTCGAGGTATTAAGTACATAGTAGTTCATTTACTGACTGGCCTTGTCATATTTTCTTAGATCATTGTGTTCCATTTACTTAAATATTCTAGAGGTATTAAGTACATAGTAGTTCATTTACTGACTGGCCTTGTCATATTTTCTTAGATCATTGTGTTCCATTTACTTAAATATTCTCGAGGTATTAAGTACATAGTAGTTCATTTACTGACTGGCCTTGTCATATTTTCTTAGATCATTGTGTTCCATTTACTTAAATATTCTCGAGGTATTAAGTACATAGTAGTTCATTTACTGACTGGCCTTGTCATATTTTCTTAGATCATTGTGTTCCATTTACTTAAATATTCTCGAGGTATTAAGTACATAGTAGTTCATTTACTGACTGGCCTTGTCATATTTTCTTAGATCATTGTGTTCCATTTACTTAAATATTCTCGAGGTATTAAGTACATAGTAGTTCATTTACTGACTGGCCTTGTCATATTTTCTTAGATCATTGTGTTCTATTATCTTGTGATATTTTTATAGGTCATTGTATTTTTTTGTTGTTGTAAGAATTAGTTTTTATATCGATTCATACATACTTGTAAAAACTCGATATCAACAATATAACAAGAAAACTGAAAAGTTGAAATCCTTTTAAATGGCAAACCGTCATTGTATTAGTGCTTGATTGTTTAGGATCTGGGTTGGATATTTTCTTTTTTGAACTCTTAAATTATTTAGCCCATTTTTCTCTATTCGTTATTCATTTTGCATATATTATTCTCATAGTACTAAGTGACTGGCCTTGTCATATGTTCTCAGTTCATTGCATTCTATTATCGAGTTCACATCTATTTTAACAGAGATCTATGTCATATTTTATCAGTTCATTGCATTCTATTAATTGTTAACATCTATTTTAACATAGATCTATGTCATGTTTTATCAATTCATTGCATTTTATGATCTTATTCACATATATTTTCACATGGATCTATATGAAACAGAAATTACACACTTTAAATGGGAACATGACAGTGAATTGTTTTTGTTTCCACCTTGCTCAAGCTAGTGATCATCTTATTGGTAGATTCTCGGTGCAGATTTTTATTTTCTAAAAAGGTCTACATATGTAAAAGATGATGGAGATGGTCCTGGCAATAACATGGTATAACGTCATCATATGGTCTGCCTGAACTAAGTCATACAGTCTTGACATTGTGTTTTTTTTGTTTGTTTACCTAATTTGTTTGTTAGTTATATTGGAGACTGGTTTGGTATCAATGATTGATGTGGCCATATGAACTGTGTAGTAATGTTAGTGATTACTGTTATCTCGTTATATTTTCCTGGTTAATTTCTTTTTAATGAAATCAGACTTGTTACACAATCTAACTTTCGAACAACGTGCAATTTATTGAAGATACGACATGTTCAAAGATAAAAAAAAAGTTTTGAAAATGAACCAATACAGTCATTCCTATTTTTGGAATTTGCGCTGATAATTTGGTAAATAATATAGAAATATACTTGGATTTTCGAGTTACTAAGTTTTTTTTTCAGCCTGTAGAGACTTTTATAAACACAGAAATGTCATTTTTGGTTAAACATCGTACTCGTTGATTTTATTGTCCAATTGATTTTGATTTTAAAGATAATTAATTACATGCAGAAATTTGCTTTTTACAAAATATTCGATTATTTACAAAAGCAGTAAGCAACATAGATATAAATAAATTATGTACCTGATATTTTTTTATTTAATCTTATTTTATCGAGGCACTATGTGCAACGTTCCCAGTAACCTTGTCATATTTTCGCAGGTCATGGGATTCTATTATCTTGTACACATTAAAATTCATGTCGATCCATACTATATATATATGATATACAGCAACAAACGAAAAACACTTAATTTGAGGCTTAGACTTGGAAGAGATGGGCACTTACGTTTTGTGCGGGATTAAACCTGTTTGAAAACGCATTCTTTTCTCTCTGTTTCTTTCTCTCACTCTTTGGCACGAAATAGTGACGTAACAGCACAACAAAGTATTAAAATTAGCCGAAAAGGCTTGACTTCTCAGATCAGCACAAACCACACAACAAAATTAACACAGAGACTAATGACACAAGTAACTATCTAACTCGTTGTTACTAAAAAAACAACACCAACAACTAATCAAAACAAATTAGACTAAAAATTCAATGTCTTTTAGTGCGGTGACTGAAGGCAGATTTTTTTTTAATTTAATCTGCCCACCGAACACACACCTATATAATAAATCATTGGAATGAGGAAACCTTCTACTACAATATGCCTGTCGTCAGGACTTGATATGGTCACATTTTTTTCCAAATTGAGGTCAAAGGTCAGCTGTACAAATCTGAGAAAGTTTTGAAGGGTTTCAATTTTGACATTTTTTTCTATTTCTAAACTCGACATTAATACAAACAATACTCTTTTGGCTTTAGTAATGTTTATTTTTATACATAAACCTGAATCATTAAGATTTTTTTTTATCAAAAAAATCCTAAAACGACGTTTTATAATCAAAACTTCAAAAATCCAGTTTTCAAACCATGAAATATTTAGAGCACCGTTATGGAAATTTCAATTTCAGGTAAAAATCAAGTGTCATGAAGCACAATACATGAAAATTTTCTTTTAAACTTTCATATTGGGTGAGGTATCAAACCAAAGCAATAGAACACTTCGGTCAAAAATGACCTCAAATTGAATTTGCGGATACTTCTGGCTTTTTATAGACTTCTTGTTGCGTTTGTTTTTCACAATTATTGATGCTTCCATAGTATTATCTATTGTTGTTTATTTTACTTTTGTAAATGTCTATTATATAATCGGTTTCGTACAACCACTGCATTGCAGTCTCTTGAATTGAGACAGACACTTACAGAATGTGGCGGGTTTAACTTTTTTTAAAGGGGTGCCACATGGACACGGGTCTGTACACGAAAGCTTGTGCTCAAAGTAATTACGTTCTTTTGAGCACACAGATTTTCCGTTACATGTACAGACAAGGTATCTTAGGAAGTCCGAAGACATTTGTCCATCGAAAAAAAACCCGCTTTCAAACCATCCCTATCAATCCATCCAAGATTTAACGGAGATCTAATACCAGTAGGTGGTTTAGGAAGGTGTGATGGCATTCATATGCTTGTCTGCAAAGATGCTGGGAAACTGTATACGGGTCGTACACAGCATCTTAAATTCGCCCAATGTCATGGTTGGCAACACTTTACGAGGCACAAAATTCATTGACATTCAATGTGTCAACAAGGTGTTTTGAACCAAACTCATGGTACATTTGTAAAGCCAATCCTAAACATAACCGACTATACAGTTGCCGAGCATTGACACAGTTTCTCTTGTGCCATTTCCTGAGAACAGACGTGGCTGTATGCAGTAGCATCGATTAACCATAAAATGAATTGCAATAAATAAGAAGGCATTGACAGATTCGAAGAAGGAAGAGACAATTCATCTGAAGTTTGATATTTTTCTATGGAAAATTGTACAGTTTCGATGTTTTTTCTAAGTATACTTACAGCGGAATGCAATATCTCTCCGTTATTTGTGTCTATTACTGTTGACATTGAGATTTTGAGAGGGTCAGTTTTCAATTGACTTGCAGCTGATATGGCATCGCCAATATTTATCTTGCTTCTGACTATTATGTTATATTTACCTTGAATTTGTTGAAGTTGTATGATAAATGAATTCTATAGAATTCAATGACTTAAGCCTGCATTTTACAAGTAGAATATTTTAAATTAGAATCAGTAGGAAGAAACGATCTATATCATATGCAACTATTACAGTCATAATCACGTTCGATAACTCTGTATGTGACTGGTTCAATTAGGATTTTTATACTGGTTACCTGATAAATTAATTAAAGAAAATTGAAAAATATATTTAGTTCACCTCGGTTTATATCCATTCGATGTCTTCTTTTATGAATATAAAATAATATTGCAAAGAATTTCATTGATAATCGGACAACACTAACCGGCATAGGTATTGTCAAAACATGCATCTACATGGGTATTGTCAAAACTTACAACGTGATTAGGTGCCATGTTTGTTTTCTTTGATCACGTTGATGTTATGACTTAATTAATATCTCCTTAATCTTGCTATGGCTATTCTTATAGTTACAATAACGTGTCATTTTTAATTGTAATAAAAACAGAGAAAATAAATTGAAGTATGTGCATTAACAAAATAAGTGTCGAACATCCTCTACGTTTGAAAATTATTTGTTCGCCATTTTCAAAATTTTATAAAAATAACAACAGCATGTTTAAGCTTGATAAACAGGAACCAATGTTCGATTACATGCTGCTTTAAGGTAAGACAATGAATGAAAACGCGAGCATCCAACAGTTATTTAATTTTCATAGTAAAAATCGTACAAATAATATTTTTACCATGTCGCCCCACGCTGTCAATCTGGTCGCCATCTTGAAAAATAATAGCAGATTTTCTGAAAATAGCTTATTTTCAAATCAATTTGGAAGGGACATAATAGAAAATTAAACTATTCTATATACGATATTTCAAATATTTATGAATATAATAATAAGCACAAAGACCCACAATTATTCCATCTGTTTTGTTTAAATCGCAATTTAATGTTAAAGACGACAGAAAATCCAATATTTATCGTAGTTGTATGATTTAACAGTGTGAACTATCGAGGCAACAAGACAAATTTTCAAAAGCATTTGGAAGGGAGAAGATCAAAATTTAAACTATTCCAAAAGGAATATTTATATTTCTAAATATATGAGGAATTACTACAAAGACCCACACTTTTAGTATCATGAACTTAAAGTAATGTATTTCATCGATTCCAGAAAGCCCCTATGCATTTCTATACAATTTACTTGGGCTTGATACGGGTGATGTGTGACGTCACAAAAGTCACGTGATGACTGCTATAGTTGGATATGTTATCAAGTAACTTTGTCATGAGGAATCGTTGTCAATATCCCAATTGTTTTTAGTAAAAGTAGTATCGTGATATAAGATTTCTGCTTCCACGGCCGGGTTTGGATTTTTTTTCGTTGTCACAAAATATTTTGTAATGCAACCAGAATGACAGAGTGCATGAAGTTTAAAAGATGAACGAGAAACTATTTCAACTTTTACTTTATCTGCCATAGATAAAACATTCTTAATACGCTCATCTGATTCAAACTTGCGTAGTTTTCGATCCTTCTAAAATGTTTTGTTGCAACAACATATACAAGCGCTCCAGTTGAACGACTGCATTCTAGAATGTGTACAAACACCTGAAACTGAGGGGCTACAGTCCAATAATTGTCTGTTGTCATTAAATGTCAGGTTAGACGCTTCCTCTCTCTTAAATGGGGGGACAATTCTGTTAACTTGTGTAACTTTTGTAGCATGAACGATGGTAAACTGCCTGCAGTTCTTCAAATTCACAGCTATCACATGAAACGCCTTAATTGGTGTTCACCTCAACCAATCTTTTTTTCATTGCAGATACAAAAGTCGACTTCCCTATACTGTAAATTGACTCAAATTTTCAGTTCATGTTTTGGTATATTAAACACTGCATAAAACATAACGACTTTATTCGTTTCTTTATACTTGATGGAGCAAGTTCCAACGGATCTGACGAATCGTACATGTCGCGGAATATTCAATGGAACTCTCCGTCAATTATTTACATTTTTACAATACGACTTTTCTGACAAAGTATATTTAAGTTTTTTATAACAAAAAAACGTAGAATATAAACATATACAAACAAAGTATATGCCATATAGTAGTGAATTTTAATGAAAATATTTGTAAATAATAGCAAAAAAGATAGTAAATTATGTCATATATTGAGAGCAAATTATTGACTAATACACAAACTGTGATGGAAGGGAAGTGATTCAGTTCCGTGATGAAATTGAAGTTTTTTACTCTTTTCCTTTTCCATTGATTTCTTAGGGCTATTTTCATATTTAGGTTCCGAAATTTTTATCAGTAACTAGTTTTATGAAATACTATATGTTAAAATTATTATGGGATAATGTTTATTACTGCTTTGAAGAAGAAACTAAAGTTTGTTTCAGAATTTCCTTTAAAAAATTACCTGAATTTTATTCGGTCAAAAGTTAGCAAATTTCATTTGAATTTATAGATAAGAAGAAAATACTGCATAGAATGAAAAAAAAAAGCTTCAGAAAAAAATATTTCAATTAAATGTAAGCAAACGTACACAAATTTTCATTTTGAAAAAGGGGGGTTGAAACTCTCCAATATACTACTAGTCATTAAAACTAATTTTTAGAGAAATGTGACCACAAGAAATGCTGACGACAGGGCAAAAAATAAAGAAGATATATTTGTATTTAAGTTAAGACCATTTTTAGCCGTGTGTTATTTGGGGAGATTAAACTCGAAATCTAGACGACTTTTTACACTTCTGTCACCGCACTATTTACCAAGTCAGGAATATGACTCTTTTGATGCGTTTCAGATTTTGATTTTCCCTTTTGATAAGAGACTACCCGTTTTAAATTTTCTCTAGGGTTTCGGTATTTCTGTTATGTAACCTAATAAAAAAGTTTTCTATTAGATTTATTGAGGAAAATCATTTAAATGAAAAACTTTATAAATCTTATGGTAACCGGCACGAAATTTTACTGATACGATGTGTCCATGATGTATGTGCTTGAACTCAATAGCGGCATTTTCACAGTCTTAGTTCTTTAGATACCAGAAAAGTTGTCCAATCTGTTATTTTATATTCCCCCATTCCCCCCCCCCCCCAATTCTTGATTATGATAGTTCACTGAGTTTGGATACGCATATCAGGTGATACCTCCATAGTATTTGACGGTTTCTTTTTTGACACACCCAGTCTCGTCTTTTCCTTCTTCAAGTGAGCACCTCGGTATTTGTTTGTTACATTGAAATGTTTTCTGCATCTATTAATTAGATTTGAACGTCAGTAAACAACTGTTGCCGTATTACTCATAACTCGAATAGAAACCTTTGCCGACTTTTCATTTAGACAGTGTCAGATAAATATACGCTTTACACCAAAATATTGGGCGACAGTTGACCAATTTCAAACTTTAAAAAAATGTTACAGTTATACAAATTGTCAGTAAATATCGATAACCATTGATTTTGTTAGAAACTTAATCATTACAAAAATTGTCAAACATTATCGAAATAACTCTATTATTCAAAAATATATAAGAAAATCTACATGGAAGCTGTGACGTAAAAATATTGTGCTGGTCAGCGTAAAAGAGTTAAAAAAAAAATGTTCCAACTCAACTGTTTTGAATTTTCCTCGGAGTTCAGTATTTTTGTGATTTTACTTTTTAAGCGTTAATGGTGTTTCAGTTTTTTTGTTACAGCTGTACTATCAGTGCCTAATTTTTGATATAACTTATGCGTTAAAGTCGGAATTGGCATGTGATGTAATCTTGCAAAATCCCAAACAACATTACTAACCATGGTATAGATAGATCTAAATATCAAGGCATTTTAATTCAATACTACTGAAGACCGTACAAAAGGAATAACAATTTTCAATGTGTGTCTTTATGGTTTTATAGGCTATTAAACGTTGCATATAACCAAATGTATTTTAATTATTTAAAAAACTCTTGATCTTGTGATTTATAATAAACCCTAAAAGAAACTATACAAAATTGATCGGCGATGTGGACAATTAACTGGTTTTTGATTAAATGTTTTCACTATTAAACTTTGTTTGTGACACTTAAATTTTGGACAGTCACCAAAAGAAATGTAATGTTAGTTTTGATGTTAGTTTCGATCATAAGTTATATAAAACCTATTAATCGAGAGTTATGTGTGCATACAAATTCATTTAACTATATCACATAGAACTATATCTTTATAACATATTCTTCCTTTAGAAAAGAAGATATAAGAATCGTTGAACAGAAGATCTAAATAGTATTTAAACTTTATAAAACGACATTGCAATATAATAGAATTTATCTTACGACGTGGACATGTTTGTTTATTAAAGTAAAAAATAAAAAGGCGCTTACAGTCGATATAAAAGGTGCATATTCTAGTTGGGTGTCTACTTTGTGACAGCGGAAATTGAATTTATTGAAAATTTGTAGACTGAATATTACGTGTGTTTTAAAAATGTAAAGAGATTCATCTAGGAACGCAAATTAAAGCATTCATAACATTATACACATGGTGCTTTAAGATGAATCAGTGGAAAACTGGGACTTTCGTGAAATTAACTGTCAAAAACATATTGACCAGGCCTGTATTTGTTGCATTGTAAAACGTGTGAACAATTAATCTGGTATTTGTGCATTACTACACAAAAGACATAATGCAATCGATGAGAAAAATTATAAAGCTGATATAAACAAAATGAGCGATTCAGAGAGAAGGCTGAGCGACTTAACCTTGTGTGATGGTGAGCAAGGGAATTTTAGTTCACAGACAATTGGTTCAGAGAAAAGAGAGCAGAAAGAAAACCACAAGGAGTCTTCTATCAAAATAATTAGACAAGTTACCAAAGGTATTAAGAGTTTAACCTCATTAATAAAATATTCCCATGATTCATTGTGGCTTAGAGATGATAAATTTGATGTCATGAAGCACGTGAAACTGACTGAAGACAATATGCATGTTATTTCACAAAGAAGTATTCCTGTGTATGACATTGCAGTTATTTCAGATAACAATCTTCTACTAGTTTTTTGTCTATTCATTAGAGAATTTACAAAACGAATGTATTATTCAAAGAAGTTAAAAGAAGATAATTTTTTAGTTAATGTTAAGAAACATTTATTAGATTGATGTTTTATTTATTAATATATAATAGAATTGAAATTTATATGTATTCTTCACAAGGTGCTTGGACTTGTTGAAGACAATGTAACAAGCAACTGATGGAAATAAAGGAATTTTAAAAATAAAAAAAAAAAAAAACAATCTTCTACTATCATTGCTTGGTGAAACAAAGCTTAGATTGTTTAATGTTAACACGGGACAGGGTCAGATTCACGATACAGTGTGGCTTCAATGTGGACGTGGGGAATACATGTTACCAAGGATCAGCAAGTCATCATTGGAGCAGCTAGTACACCATTTGTACGTGAATGTCGTAAGGTAGTGATAGTTATGGATGAGCAAGGGAACCGTATAACTCAATATGAATATGACAATAAGAGTAAACCTTTATTCACGCTGCCTCATAGGATAACTACCACCAGTAATGGTAACATCTGGGTGGAAGATCATGTAGAATTATATGGCAATGGTAGAGTGGTCATGCTGCAGCAGACAAGAAGCAACGTACAAATATACGATGGTCATCCCGATATAAACTCTCCGAACAAACCGTTTGATCCACAAGACATACTAACTACACCCGAAGATAACATAATTGTAACTGATCGGTATAATCATACACTGCATATACTGGACCATGATGGAGTAATAATAACATACATAAAGACTGACGATGTAGGAATAAGAGAACCATCTTCTCTTGCTCTGTCTGGACCAGGGTGTTTCTACGTAGGATGTGAATTCTATATGAAGGCCGCTAACTACGAACATGTCAATGCCAAACTTTATGAAGTTCAGTATTCTGGATTCTTTATAATGAGATACATTCAAATTATTGGCTACCAAGAAGTAAAATTTTTGTTTTATTACCAGCTTCATGCATTATGTACTTTATACAACTTATATGAATGAATTTATACATAAATTTTTACATTAAATGGAAATTAAAAAGTATTTGTTTGATATTTTTAAGTACTGTGGATTCATTTATTTTCGTGGGTTCCAATTTTCGTGGATAAAAATAAAATGAATTTTCGAGGATATTGAATTTCTAGGTTTTGCCAAAACTACATACAATCCAATAAGAAAATAAATTCGTTGAATATTTAAATTCGTGGTTAACCTGTACGAAATCCATGAAAATTGGTACCTTACGATTAATAATGATTCCACAATAGTCGAGTAGAGTATTTTAATCGAAAAATGACTGCAGAAACAAATGATTTTATCATCAACATGATCCAGTTAACAATATCTAAAATAACAGGCGATATAAACTCTCGCAGGTATTTAATTTTTAAAGATTTTTTTGGTATGTTTTTTCGAAAAAGGACCATCTTCTATATTTCTATAAAAATATATCGATCGTCATTTTTTATAAACAGAGAGAACCATACAATTTGAATAAAGAAAATTTCACGAAGGGTACATTTTAAAGTAATAAATTACATTTCGGCCTTATTTATATAAAAAAAAATGAAAGAAAAACAAATATGTAACACATAAACAAACTACAACCACTGAATTACAGGCTCCTGACTTGGGACAGACACAAACATAAATAATGTGGCAGGTTAAACATGTTAGCGGGATCCCTACCCTCCCCCTAACATGGGACAGTGGTATAACAGTACAACATAAGAACGAACTATAAAAATCAGTTGAAAAAGGCCTAACTCATCAGATGGACAAAAATACAAGTGGACGTGGCCGGGTACTTATAAAAGCTTACATACAATTTCAATTCCATTTACTGTACCTTTTAGAAATATGATACAATACTTTAGTTATATTATACCAGTCACATATGTTCAGTCATGTATATATCTTATATCATAATGAATATAAAATATTCAAATTTGAATGAGGTAGATTATGAAATATTTTTGAAAGGATCTTTTGTTAATTATATATTAATTAAAAGTTGTTATAATTCTTTTAGTCTTCAATAACCTGTCAGTCATTGACAAATACAGAGCACCCCAAATGTGTGCATTATTATGTTGTCTTTGATAGTATTAAGATAGCTGGGAACAGTATAAAATCGTCGTGTACTGAATACATTATTATATTTTATATCTATACTTCTAAAGAAAGAGAGACCGATTTAATCGAGTCGCAACTCCTCCGAAACCATACATAAATATATAATATAAAATATATACATTTTTCGTAGCTTACTACGACTTTTACAAATTTCTATTCAGTAGGTAAAAGCCCGAGAGTATCGGAAGTATCATGGTATCTCATCTGATCTCGGCCCTCAACAAACTCGGACTATAATAAACTCGGCCTTTTACATATTCGGCATTAGAAATCGGACTATAACAAACATATTAATTATACCAATTGCTATTAAGACTCATAAACAAAGTTTTTGCTCAGATCTTATTATTTTTCTCCTTGGGGGCTATTTAGTTGTGTTTTGAGGGGCCAACAGAAGGGAGGAATTTACTATAGAACCTTAAGGGATTTTTTTTTTTAACAATAATAAAGTATAAACTTGAAGAAAACAGTAAGTGACAGACACACATGGTTTTCAGTAATGATCACAGGACCATAAAACAAATCAAATTAATTAAATTTAGGTTGAGTCCATGGTGTCACCCCCACCTAACCCCTCATGTTAGAATACTTAAAAACAGTCAGATCCTCACTCCTAAACATTATATGTTCTTTATACGTTACAATAAAACAAATCAAATGAAATTAAAGGCGAGTCCCCTGTGGTCACTCTCACCCCATGGTTTTTTGAGAACTTATTAACAGTTGAGATCTCCACCCATATACCATATATATTATTGTATGGGACAATGAAATAAATCAAATGAAATATAGAGGAACTCCAGAGGGGTCAGTCACCCCACCCCTTTCTTTTCGAAAACTTCTAAACGATTGAGATCCCCACCCATAAACCATATATATTTTAGTATGTGGCAACAAAACAAATCAAATGAATTAAAGTGGGTGTCCCTTTGGGTCAGCCCCAACCCCTCATGTCTTGGAACTTAGAAACTGTCGAGATCCCCACCCCTAAACCATATATATTTTTGTATAGGGCAACAAAACAAATTCAATGAAATAAAGTGGGAGTCCCTTTGGGTCAGCC
This sequence comes from Mytilus trossulus, assembly GCF_036588685.1. NCBI lineage: Eukaryota > Metazoa > Mollusca > Bivalvia > Mytilida > Mytilidae > Mytilus > Mytilus trossulus. The sequence goes on along the minus strand of NC_086379.1, from coordinate 1,884,505 downwards.
CCACCCCCTCATGTATGAGAACTTGTAAACGGTCGAGATCCCCACCCCTAAACCATATATATTTTTGTATAGGGCAACAAAACAAATCAAATGAAATAAAGTGGGTGTCCCTTTGGGTCAGCCCCACCCCCTCATGTCTGAGAACTTGTAAACGGTCGAGATCCCCTCCCCTAAACCATACATATTTTTGTATAGGGCAACACAAAAATTCAATGAAATAAAGTGGGAGTCCCTTTGGGTCAGCCCCACCCCCTCATGTCTGAGAACTTGTAAACGGTCGAAATCCCCACCCCTAAACCATATATATTTTTGTATAGGGCAACAAAATAAATTCAATGAAATAAAGTGGGAGTCCCGTTCGGTCAGCCCCACCTCCTGTTGTTTGACAACTTGGGAATGGTCAAGATCCCCACCCCTTAACCATATATATTCTTGTACTGGACAATAAAACAAATCAAATTCAAAAGAAGGCGAGTCCCTAGGGGTCACTCCCATCCCCTTGTTGTTTGAGAACTTGTAAACGGCTGAGATCCTCACCCACAAACCATATATATTTTTGTATGAGAAAATCAAATAAATCAAAATGAAATATAGAAGAAGTCCACAGGGGTGACCCAACCAACTTCTTTTTGAAAACTTATACGGTCGAGATGATCACCCCTAAACCATATACTAGTATATTCTTTTATGGGGCAACAAAACAAAACCAATGAAATATAGTGGGAGTACCTCTGAGTCATCCCCAACCACTCATGTTTGAGAACTTGTAAACGGTTGAGATCCCCAACCCTTAATCATAAATATTCTTGTATTGGAAAATAAAACGAATAAAGTGAAATATAATTAACTCCCTCGGTGTAACCCTACCCCATCCTGTTTTGAGAACCTGTAAACAGTCAAGATCCACCCCCTTTTCGAAAACTTGAAAACTGTTGAAATCCCCACACTGAAACAACATATATTCTTGTATGGAATAATAAAACAAATCAGATGAAATTAAAGGCTAGTCCCCTAGGGACACTCTTACCCTACATCCTGCCTGTTTGAGAACTTGTAAACTGTCTAGATCCACACTCCAAAATCATGAATATCACTTTACTAGACCAGACCAATTTGTATTGGACTTTGCTTAATGTAAGGCGACCGGTGGGAATGACTAATTTTGAGAGCTTTGTTTGGGAGACTTCGTAGCAGCATCCTGTTACAATTATTTCTTGATAAAGTTTTTTCTTTTTTAAGTAGGAAAAAAAAGTTAACCATGCAATCTACACGCTATCTATTTGAAATATTACAATCTACCGTTGCAAACTTTCCACAGGTGCTATCCAGCACTTTGATTATTAAAAATCAACACAAATGTAATAAATAACACCTATTACCTGTTAATTACCTGGAAATACAGGTAACCTGATAAAAAATTACTGAAATATTTAACTAACATTACAGTTTATGCTCTCCTGAGCATTTTTCATGCAATAGTTTTCTTTGTATCTCTTATAATAAAAAAGATACAGAAGTCTGAAAAGGAAAATACTGTTCTAATGAATGAACACAAAAAAATGCAGCAGCATCAGCCATTTTTCTATTTTTTTAGTGTAGCGTTGAAAGGGTTAAATGGAAGTGGCCACATGTGGGTTCATTCTTAATATTGAAATGTAAGTTGTATTTGATGATAATACATTACGTATATAAAGGTTGAGGATTGGCCGGATGAACACGGATGCGTTCACTTTCATTTTTGACAAGAAAATTTTTGGCATGTTTGATAGATTTTTCATTTTTAAGCTTGAATTGGAGCGTTCTTAATGACTTAATCAGTTGAAATCTTGTACATCAACTAATTGAATCAACTGAAATAGACACTTTACACTTAAGCGTTTAGAAAGTGTCTAAAATCTTTCGTCAGATGAACCTGACATTTGAGGCCATATCGGCCCTTACAGGACCTACTCCTTAAGAAAAACCTGCTAAATTGGTTATGCCAGTATAGAGACCTTGTTCTAATAATCTCTGGTTGAAAAATGTTTGCCAAAAATTATAAAGCAGTTGTTATTTCCCATATGAAGCAGAATTTCTGATGAAATTTGAGGGAAACAATATCACTAATTTGTTATTAAATTTCCCTTGTAGATTGGCACTAGTTTTACTGATGAGGATTTAGAACAACATTCTACCTTCTTCAAAGAACATCTGATTGATAAACCCAAGGCATACTATCGCTATGACAACTCTCATCTGCCAGATCATTGGTTCGATGCTGTACAAGTATGGGAAATAAAATGTGCAGATTTATCTATTCACCAACACATAAGGCAGCATCTGGACTGGTAGGTTTATATAACTTATGCATTTGTTATTAAAATTGTCTAACGAAATTGCGAAGTTGATAATATGAGGCACGCATTACCTGTGAAAGGGACAAGTCTGTATGATTATTTTTTAATTCAAACATATTTTAATTTCAAAACTGAAATACCGTAATGTTTCCGATTTTGGTTCTGTTGTTAGGGATTTTAGTTGTGACGTTATTTAAGTTATGACGTCATATGATATGCAAACAAAGAAACGCTATCATTAGTTAACGTTTGTTCATATCAAGGAATTATTAAAAATGAAATTGATATTGCGTTCCTTCCTTTTTCATACTAGACGAATAAATATATATTTCACTCACAATTTCATGCAAACCGGAAAAAGGAAGTACATTGTAGATTTCTGCACAAATACAGAAATCTACAATGTACTTTAGGAATTCAAAACATGACATAAAAAAGTTTTGATTGATTTTGAGTTCATAAGTACAATGAAAATTTCGGGATTTAAAAAAAAAAAATTACTGTATTTTCTACTGATATTTGGGACTTCGTCCCCATATAAATTGAAATTAAAAAAATAGTCCTTCTCAATAATGCTAATTTAAAATGTTCTAAATGCATGTTGGTATTTTTGCTAAACATAACAACTGAATGCTACATAGGCTTTCATGCAAAACAGCTGATATTTGATTTTATTTTTCTCTCAATAAAATGATACATAGAAAAAGAATTCCATGTGCATATCATTTATGAAGTAATTGAAATCATGTTTTAATCGAGAAAAAAGTGGGGGTTGCCATAAGGAATATAAAGTTAAGTAACCCTTTCTGTTTGCTGTTTTAACTAGGTGGCACCACTTACAGTTAACATAACACCCTTCCCATTTCCTGGTTTGATATCCCCCAAAAAAATGCAATTTTTTTTTTCAAATCTAAATAACGTAAGGGTACCAAAATTGCACCGAGTACCCAAATTGCACCTATTTAGAAAAGATAGCTATCGGAAATCTTACAAGATTTATAAGAGACTAAACAATTTGTATTTTACTGATTTGCTACTATGCACGTCTTTTAACATAGGTAAACGTATTTAGATATACACAAAACGTTTACAGTATTTATCAACAGATGGACTGTTTACTGAAAAAGCAAAATGTACGAAAACGTCACCATGCGACGTCATCAAAACGTCATCTTTTTAAAATTAGCAAATACAATATATTATCAGAAGCCATTTCGTAAAATATGAAGAGTAAGCATGGACTAATATACAATTGTTCAAAATATTTGAAAAAATTAAACAAAAGCTTGGTTATTAGACTTTTGACGATGTAAATTTAAGCATAGATGCAATTTGGGTACTCCTCGTTACAGAACTATGGGTAGTTTGGAGGTTGATTCAAACCCAGTTTTGTATGACTCAATATGGATTAAAAATCAAATTGGCGTACCTATACAATAAAGAAGGATAGGGCTACAAATAAACACAGTATGAGCATTTTTTTCTTGATCATAAAAAAACGAACTGGTGGAAAAACTGTCAAAATAGGTGCAATTTGGGTACCGTTACGTTATATTTGTTTCAATTCAGCATAAACTTTTAACCAAAAAGGGAAAAATTTCTGAAAAATTGGGACTATTTTATTTCACTTCATGGAAAATATGGTGTTGTAATACAAGACTTTTACCTTGAACATGAAAATTACTGCCAATTCATGCCCCCTTCTTTCCAAAAATATTCCACTGTAAATTCAGAAAAATAACTATGTCATAAGAAAAGTTTTTAACTAAAATTATAAAAGGAAATATCAGTTGTAATACATGTATAGTATGCTGTATGATTTATTCTGTGGATTCATTATAATTCTCTTAAAATGAATTTGCACAGTTGAACCACAAAATTAAATGTTCAATAAATACCAAATTTTCTATAGACTTGCATGCAGACTTCTGCAAAAAAACAAAATTAAGTATCCATGAACATGCAAGTTTTCCTTAATCCAAATGAATCCAAAATAAGAGTTATTTACTTTTAACTTTGTATTGATATCCCATGTTTGACCTATTTTATTTTGAGCAATAAGTTGTTGATGTTCGATATATATATAAGTTATTTATAATTGTGTGCTTCTGTTGTAGGTGGACCCAGAGAAAGGAATTTCATTACGATTTCCACGATTTCAGCGGATTCGTGATGACAAAAAGACAGATGAAGCGACCTCAGCTACTCAGGTATTATAACAACCAGATATTATTTAACTTTAACAACTTAGATGTGTTTGACTTACCCGATGACTAAAATGTAATGCAGTTGTAAGGGTGACTGATTAGATTGGAATTCTCTCATAATATTAGTTTTAGTCTAGACTCTATCTATTTAACTATCGAGATGACCTCAGAAGACCTCAGATGGTCATGTCAGCAATATAAACATGAATATAGATATAAATATAAAGGTAAATTGTGCAATTGGATTTTTCTAGGTCTGTTTAATTTAATATTATAGATTAAAAATATATGTTAATCATTGTTTTTATCTGTATGATAATGATGTTTTGTGGATCGAATCAGTCAATAAATTAAATTTACCCTTCTTTCAATTTCAATGTTGACATTCTTTTCCTTTAAATATCTCAACACGATCCATGTGTCACCAACCTCTAGTTAAGGGGTTAAATTGAAGTTCACATGAGTACAGATTCAATGAGGTATTGTTCTTGCAAGTGAAAAAATCATCGTCAATGTTTATTTATCTTAATTTGTAGCATACTGACAGCTATAAGCAAATTAATTATTTTACTATTTACTTGAATAAATAATTAAACATAAAAAAATGACATATTTTAAATTTATTATAATATATCTCGTAGCTAGTGCCCCTTTAAAGTAAAATATTGAAAAATTACTTTAAAAAATATTGAAAAAGTCACATTATATTGTAAAATTAGATTAATAAATGAGTCTCTTTATAGTTTTGGATTAACTTTTTCAAAGAAGCCACTTTTCCATAAAAATGTCTTTAGGATAGCAAAATGTATATTTGCAGAATCATTTTATTCATGAGTATATTAAAGTGTTCAACATTGTTCAAAGGAAGTACATATTTCCTATTGCTTTGTAGACGTATGACAGACTGAATGAAACCCCTTCACAGTTAATTAAGCCATATAGGATAAGGGGGCAGTTTAAAAATACTGTTAACAAGATGTGTTCTCAGTACACGAATTCCCCCTTCGCACTATCATTTTCTATGTTCAGTGGACCGTGAAATTGGGGTAAAATCTCTAATTTGGCATTAAAATTAGAAAGATCATATCATAGGAAACATGTGGATTAAGTTTGAAGTCGATTTGACTTCAACTTCATCAAAAACTACCTTGACCAACAACTTTAACCTGAAGCGGGACGGACGAACGGACTCACAGACCAGAAAACATAATGGCTCTCTTCTATCGTAGGTGGGGCATAAAAATATGTGAAAACATTAAAAAAGAGCAGTTGCTTGGAAACATGCATAGGATTGCCCATACTTTCATACTATTTCCACCTCATTTAAAAACATCTACCCCTATTCAATTCGGCTGAACTAACCATGAAGTGGACTAGGTCTATTAAGGATGTACTTAGGTGATAATTGATAAATCAAGAATTTAAAATTGATACAATAAGCAGGTAGAGCATTCTTTAAGTATAAAAATAAGCTAAAGATATTGATCTTTAATCATGAACATCCTTTTTGAGATATTTGAGATTTAAAATATGGTGAGAATAGATTGACTCGGACTTTAACCTTATATTTGCAATGGTATAATTTGGGTACAAAACAAAAGAATTGACCTTCCATGGGCTATTAAGGGACGACATCAAAAGATCAATGAAGGATAAAAAACTTAATTCAAATAGTTTGGGGGTGGGGGGTTAAACTTGCTGCAAGTTTTGTTTATCCTACATCGATTTTACATATATGCATATGGGTCAATCAATTTTTCCCAAGTTAAGTTAAGAGGGGGTAGGGGGGTCATTAAAAAAATTATCTGAATTTAGTTTTTTTTTATCCTACATTGAACTTTTGATGTCGTCCCTAAGTCTTACATGAAAAAAAATGGGTGTTATGGGCAAAATATTTTACCTTGTAATGAATGGAAAAACACCAAGAAGTCCGAACATTTGACACAAATTCAAAAACTTTACTTAAGTACATCCTTAAGCAGATAACTTATCAAACCAGAAGCCATATAATAGAGTAGCTTGTCTCCCTTGTATCAACTTTTTAACATTGAGCATAACTATTTTAATGTTGAAATATGATAATAGAATTTTTACAGTAAATATAAAATGAATGAGACAGTCATTTTTTTCTGGTTTATTGTATAAGAATATCGTGTACAGAAAAAAAGAAAATAAAATAAAATAAAGAGAAACAAAATTGTTGAAATATAATAATCCTTAATTGAATGTTTTAATTTTTGTGGCAGATATTACAGTGTACTAATCATACCATAAGCTGTGCGATAGAACATAATATCTCCCTTGTATAAAAAATCTGAATTTTAACATTGAGCATAACTATTTTAATGTTGAAATATCAATGTTATATTGTAGGTGGCAGAGATGTACAAAGGCCAATCACAGATACAGAACCAAACAAAGGATGCAGGAGACGAAGAAGATTTCTACTGATTTTGTATATTTATTTAAAATGAATTTTTATGTCAAATTTTCAACCTAATATATCACTAAAAATGAAATTGTGTATGTTTTTAAAGCCTGATTTGTTTAATAGTTGTTATCATATAGATTGGACTGTGACCAGTGTCTTACAATATTTATCCACTTTAGTCTAATATTAGCTGTTAAATATCAATATTTAAAGCATGGGGCTTGCTGACCTTGTTAAATAATTAAAACTGCTGATAGTGGAGAAATATTGTAATACATGAGTAATAGCGGAAGAATCTGTTTCTTTAATGATTTTTATCCTTCTCTTTTGAAGACTTATAGAAAGTTATGTTCTTTTATAAGTAGCGTCATGAGGCATGGTTGCCTTTTTCCATGACATCACAATAGGAAATTCAGAAGAAATCAAGACATTTAACATCATTATCAAATTTCAACCAATCATTTGCTGAGAACAGACATTTCACCAGTGAGAGGAAATATTTTTATAACACCTCTTTAGAAATGTGAAAATAGCACCAAAATTATAAGAAGAGAATACAAGTTTTCTTTATCCCCCCTGGTAAAAGGGACATATTAAACTGACAGGATATTAGAAAAATCTAAAAAGATGTGATAAAATTGCCAATGAGACAATAAAGTTATGCTTAAGATAATTTAATAATTGATCCAAGAGTTTGGTTGAAAAATTCACCCAAATACCCCTAATATAAAGACCAAATGTGGTGGTATTTTTGACATTTTTACTCTTTGAGTATGTTTGTTTTGTTCATACATCGTTGACAATGTAATGGAATTTGATGCGACTGTCATACAAGTGAGAGGTTTAGCTAGCTATAAAACCAGGTTCAATCCACCATTTTCTACATAAGAAAATGCCTGTACCAAGTCAGGAATATGACAGTTGTTATCCATTCGTTTGATGTGTTTGGACTTTTGATTTTGCCTTTTGATTTTGGATTTTCCTTTTGAATTTTCCTCGAAGTTCGGTATTTTTGTGTTTTTACTTTTTTCTTTGCTTATAAGAAAAAGGTAATGGATGTTACAGTGGAGGATCCAGAAATTCTTATAAGTGGGGGCTCACTGTCTGACCTAAGAGGGGGCTCGCTCCAGTCATGCTTCAGTGAATCCCTATATAAGCAACCAAATTTTTTCCCAAAAAGGCAGGGGTCCGCCCCCCCTAAAACCGCCTCTGTGTTAGACACCAATTAAAAAAAATATGGTGGTATTTGCTAAGATTAAAGATTTGTGTTTGTCATTAATTGTTAAACATCCATTTAAAAATAAATCTGAGACAAATTGTGATATTTTGCAATAAAGGAACAAAGGATATAAATTTCAATAAATTTATTGTTAATCTATTAAGCTCTGGATCACAACTTTTGTCGAGTACTTATCAAACCCCTAAGTGTAATATGTAGCATGTTTATCTATTTAAGTTCATAATATCTATAAAAAAAAATTGAAGATTTAGCTAACAAAGTCCTTATATTTGTATATTTGTGGAAAGTTGTTTTAACGTTAAATAAGCTACATTTAGAAAATGTTTGCTAGTCCCTCTCTGTGATTAATATTAGACAACTCTGGTTAATTTCCCAATCATTCTTTCATGAATGGGAGATAAATAATTCAGCTTTCATTTATAGTCTTTTTCAAAAATGATGAATGGTTCCTTATAAAGGTCTGTAATCATTTCAAAACGTTTCAAATTTATAAATTATATCCATGCATCAATGTCTTTGGTACACCAATAATAAAAACTGAAATCTATTGAATGGATACATTTGTAATTATTCAAAATTAAATCAGAAATCTTTACCTAATTATAAAATAAAGAATCTGTTAAAGGTAGACAATACTTGCATTACTTTTTCGAATCAGCACATATAGTCCAGCGGATATCAGAATAATTGATCACTTTATGGTAAAAGCATGAAACTTGGCATAATGAAAGATTAAGGGGTTTAGAAAAAAATCAGATATGGAGCCACGAAAAAAAAATCCAATATGGCCGCCAAATTCCAGATGGCCGACATAAGTATAACATAATTCACTTGATGAAGTATTCCATTTTTAATGAGTTCAGAAGATGTCACAAACTTAAGGAAATACACATAAGATATGTCAATTATTATTTTTTTAAACCTTATAATACAGAAATCACCAAAATGGCGTCCAAATTTAAAATGGCGGGTCAAAATGTCTAAGTTTGACAGTATTCGTATGTATACACCATCATTGTGTGATAGAAAGTTACCAAATCCGTGAAACTGATCAAATTGATATCGACAAAGGCCTACAATGTATCATTATTACCTGGGTGCATAGATAATATTTTCAAAATGGCGGCAATATTCAAAATGGCGCCGTTTAACATGTCAAAATTTGACGTTTGTTTTAAATATGGTATAAAAATAATTAAAAAATAATGGATCAATTATTTCAATACAAGCACGTATAAACAAACATATTATTATTTACTGTAACAGGTGACATTAACTATGAAATAAAAATGGCCGATACAACTCAAAATGGCGTCTTTGGCGAGTTCTTATTTTTCACAGTTACAGGTAATGAATGACCTTAGAAAATTTCACAATTTTCCTGAAATGAAAACAAAATTCAACATATGCAGTATTGAATCTGTGCAAAGAGTATTTCTTTTTTAGAAATGAGATAAGAAATAAAGAAAAACTAACAAGAAACTATTTAACATAACAACAGATTAAAATTATAATTGAAATATGATACAAATGCAGGAAAATCAAAAGAAAGCATAGTCTCAATCAATTTCTCTTTCACAGTCCGGTAAGAAGTTGCATAATGCTGTGCATTTAAATGCTGCTTTCAAGAGTTTACATGCATGACATTGAAACTTCAGCAAGCACAGACCAGAATGGTACCATCAAGTTTTTGCCAACCAAATAAATCTGGTGATGACATACTTGGATTTGCAATTAAACAATTGCCCCAAATAACACTACTTTCCAGTGCCAAATCCTATCCACAGCTGTTCAGCCATTTGAATTCCCCTTTTAATTCAGCTGGGAATAAGGAGATATCAATGGAAAGTTCTCCTCCAACAAATGGGATATCTGGTTCACTAATCTTAGTACAGCTGGTGGAAGATTTAAATAACTCTTTGGTAAAAGAGACACTCTCTTTGACTGGCATTTCAACATAGGTTCAGATTGATCAAATGTTTGAACAACGCCTTGAGCACCCTCTGAAATATGTTGGAATAAAGATATACCTGTACCATGGTATGAATCTTTTAACAAAATACTGCTTGGATTGTGATAAATGTTGTCTACAGCATATGATGTAAATACATTTTGTAGTAGATTGGTAGGGCAAACAAAACCTTCTTGGACACAACGACGACAAGCATCATTGGCCATGAAAGTTAAAATTTCTAACACTCGGTCGTAGTAGACAGACAGTCCAAGTTCAAATAAAATATCTACTAGATCATGTTTTCTTGTCTTACAGTGGATCATGATTCCCAAATAAGCACAAATTGGAGGTTCATGATCTCTCATGTGATGGTTGGATAGGTTCTCTGTACAACTATAAATCAGAAGTTGTACTATTGTTAATGTCGACTGAGAATATGGACGATCCTGAATGTTGGGTCCAGACTGAATCATACTGACCAAAGAAAGCAATGACTGGGGTACAGAAGCTTCCTGAAAACCCTTTGGGAAGGTTCCTTTAAATTCTGAATTTGATGCAAAAATATCTTTACGAACAAACCTAGCTGCTTTTGATATGTTTACAAACTCGTTATCAAAGTCTTCTAAGCAGACTCTCTTCAATGCAGGACCAATGTCATCTTTGAAAGCAAGAATGTTTTCAAGGCCTTGTTTGTAAGCATCTAAGTAAGGGAAATTAGATACAATTCTGTGTTTAGTCGTGTACTATTAAATCGAGATGAAACATCTGCACCTAGACATGTTATTCTTTCCGTATAAAGTTTACATAGATCTGACAACTTGTAAACACTTATGGTCTCATTGCATGACCTTGTTTCATTTATATAAGAGACTAGTTCTAAAAATGCAATACCATGGATTTGACTTTGATCCTTCTTAGATTCGACATTATCATTTTTCATTTCAATTCGAGATGCACGATTATATAAGGAAACTAAACATTTAAAGTGGTACTTTGCTTCCTGTGGAATTAGATCACCACCACTTAACTTTGCAAGTAACAATGTGTCATGTAATTTTACTGCATATTATATCACAGGTGTATCTTGTTCAAACGTTGAGGACTCATGAAGAGCTTCTTGACCATTTTCATTACAGAAAAAGCACGCAGACGGGTTACTGATGGACTAAACTGAAAGGCTTTGTCTAGTTTTCTTTTAGATGTGGTTGCTTTATTATCTATTCTCTCATGTGAGGTTCGTTTCTCTGCTCTATTCAACTTTGTCATGTACAGTGTTAAGTTGCAAGATTTGTGCCAACATGTCTTTTGGTCAATGAAAGACTGTGCTATTCCAGATTCCTCATCTAAGTTTTCAATGCATACATTAATGCCTTCAGGCATCAATCGTTATTCATGAAACTTCTTAATATTGTCAGCTAAAGATTGATAACCAGCACCAACATTGAGACGTTTAGAATCAAATAGGCATTTAAAAGAGGGACGAAAGATACCAAAGGGACAGTCAAACTCATAAATCTAAAACAAACTGACAACGCCAAGGCTAAAAATGAAAAAGACAAACAGAAAAACAATAGTTTTATAAGTTTTTCATCTATAATTTCTTGACATAGTATGCAATTTGCCCAATCAATATTATTTGATTTAGTCGGTTTGTCATATTCTACACTTGATACCCTGTATATCTTTTCAGTAGCCATGTTGTAAGAACTATGACCGTAGTTCAAGATTTGATGACCTGAAATCCTGAAAGTTTTACAAAGCACAAATATTTGTTGATTGTTAATAGCTTTCTAGATATACACGATATAGTTTCTGATTATAATACTTTTGGCGGCCATTTTGAAATTGTCGGCCATTAAGGATTTTTTTTTTATTGTTCAATATTCAGAAAAGATTAATTAGCATCATAACTAGCAATATGCAAAGTTTTGTGCTTTTATTTTCAAATGATCAATTATACCATTTTTTTGGGAACTTTGCCTCATGACTGTTGGCAGCCATTTTGAATTTGTCGGCCATTATGGAATTATTTTTAATTGTTCCATATACATGAAAGATAAATAAGCACCATTACTAACAATATGCAAAGTGTTGTGCTTTATTTTCAAATGATAAATTATACCATATTTTTGGACTCTGCTTCATGACTGTTGGCGGCCATTTTTAAAATTGGCGGCCATTATGGATTTTTTTTTTATTGTTCCACATTCAGAAAAGATAAATAATCATCATGACTAGCAATATGCAAAGTTTTATGCTTTAATTTTCAAATGATAAATTATACTATAGTTTTGGACTCTGCTTCGTGACTGTTGGCGGCCATTTTGAAATTGGCGGCCATTGAGGAATATTTTTTTATGGCTCCATATCCAAAAATGTTTATAAGCATCATAACTAACACTGTGCAAAGTTTCATGCTTTTACCATAAAGTGATCAATTGTCCCAAAATATTGGACTTAGCTGCTGGACTAATAATACAAAGGAATGTCACTCTTGCATACAAATGGCACATCAATATAATTAATTAACTGTGCATTTGTGCTCCACCTTCAATGAAGAATCTAAATTATAAATATAACCAAAAGTTGTTAATCTATTGAATAGTAAAGACTAATGAAAGCTAACCCACTGTAAAAAATATTCTTTGAAATTCTTTAATCCTTACTCAGAAAAATGCTCCAGCCACTTGACTTTCATAGCTCAAAATTAACGTTTTACAGAATATTTTAATAAAATAGTTAAAGAGTATTTGCTTTTCAAAGTGTAAGACACAATACGATTCATATGTTTGCACCAACTTACACAAATACAGATTTAATTTTAAAAGTCCTGAACACTCCTCTTCCCTTTCATGAATGTGACCTACCGAATTAGACTATTTACTGGATTTGTTATCACATTAGCAACACGACGGGTGCCACATGTGGGGCATGATATGCTTACTCTTCCGGAGCACCTGAGATCACCCCTTGTTTTTGGTGGGGTTCGTGTTGTTTATTCTTTAGTTTTCAATGTTGTGTCATGTGTACTATTGTTTGTCTTTTTATTTTTAGCCATGGCGTTGTCAGTTTGTTTCAGATTTATGAGTTTGACTGTCCCTTTGGTATCTTTTGTCCCTCTTCGACATTTGTTTGTTTATTTTAATCAATACCATCACAAGTACATGTTAAGATTAGACTAAATACCTATATCCTGATATCTTCAGGTAAATATGCTATAATATGCTGTGTAAAAGATAAATGAAATCTCCAAAACGGAAAAAAACCTGCCTGGGCTTGTTCTTTCTTTATAAACGATATTTGCTTAAAGAGAAACTATTGTGTCAAGGGTTTAGTAGATATAATAAGTCATATTATTGTGGAGTTTGTTGACAATTAAGGTACATCAATATGACACAAGATCAATGATTGGGACAGAACAAAAATACAGAAATAAGTGAATGAATTTTTACTTTTGTGAGCAACTACCCAGGGGCAACATTTGGAGCAGGTACTGCCTAACTTTCAAGAACACATGAGTTAATCAATTTATTTTTGGTGGGGTTCATGTTGTTTAATTGTTATTTCCTGTGTAATGTAATGTAAATAAACTCATCATAGTTACCAGGATAGAATTTTGTATTTTAACTAGACACGTGTTTCATCTACAAAGACTTGTCAGTTATGCACATACAAAAAAGATTAAAATGTCCAAATAAAGTACGATGTTGAAAAGCATTGAGGACCAAAAACTGTTTGCCAAGGTAAGGCTAAGGTTATTTATATGTTTTGTTATTTTTAGTTTTGTCCATGGTAATGTCTATCGTTATTAAATAAACATATTGATTTTCATTGCTCTCTGCATCTTATGTTTAGCTCATCTAGCCCTAAGGTCTGTTGTAAGCTTTTGCAATCATTAGGCGTCTGTTAACTTTTACAAAGATCCTCTCCTCTATAGGAAATTTAACCAAACTTGTTCAGCAGAATAAGTTCTACAAATATGTTAAAATGACCGGAGTTGTGAGTTCATTCTTAATAGAGCTATTTCCCTTTTATGATGGTTTTTACTCAAATCTGACAATCGTTAAAGATGCAGGTGAGAGAAAAGGCTTATACTGATTTAAACATAGGTAATGTCTGTTCTTGAAGAAAACAAATGTTTAACAAATTAATTTGATAGACCCAAGTATAACGAGGTGTTCTTTACATGTAGATCTCAAAGATGTTCTCTGTTACCCTGTTTTGGAATTCATCAGTTGAAATTCTACATCCACATGATATTTGAAGAAAAGATCCATTGTCATTTGAAAAAAAGAAATTGTGGTATGATCGCCAATGAGACGACCGGACCCTCTACCAGACTTTATAACATGATATAAATTAACTAATAACTAGGTCACTGTACATCCTATTCAAGCTGTTATCTTAATTCTAACAAGTTAAAAGCGTGGTTGGCTTGCTTGCTTTGTTTGTAAAAATATTAACTCAAGCAAGATTTACATTTGCAATCAATAGATAGATGGGTCTTCAAACTTATATACTTAACTTCGAATAACATTTATAGGTATATAAATTGTACAATCTGAAGCCCCGCCTATCTTTTGATAGCAGATGTCTATCTTAATTGGCTGTTTCAGAATCTAAAGGACTTTGGGTAATTTCATTGTTCGTACCCCAAAAATTAAAATAACGTCACGTCATTGGTTAAATTTCCATTGTGTATGACATTTTTTACCAATCATAACATTTTAGTGTACACTTTTGAAAATATTACTCAGGATGCATTAGATTCTGAAATGGCCAATTACGATGCTTGATAAAGCCTTGAAACGACAAATGTAAAACTAATCAAAACTATTTAATTCAAGTC
Source organism: Mytilus trossulus (assembly GCF_036588685.1). Lineage (NCBI taxonomy): Eukaryota > Metazoa > Mollusca > Bivalvia > Mytilida > Mytilidae > Mytilus > Mytilus trossulus. The sequence goes on along the minus strand of NC_086379.1, from coordinate 1,869,488 downwards.
AACATCCTCGATCAGGATCACTTCTAAATAAAAGTAAATTAAAGAGAATTATCTAATACATATAGGAAGATGTGGTGTGAGTGCCAATGGGACAACCATGTTTTAAATTTTTTTTTTGGCTTAATATGAATATATTATTTGGAATTCGGCAAAGGACAATTAAAATTCATTGATACCTGTATAAATACACATGGCCAAACTGAATTCTGAGGAAGACCTAACGTAAAGTGAGGTTATAACTCTTGGAAGTTCAGGGCATAGAAATGTTGAAAATTTGCTGCACAGCCCTATCTTTTTACCTTTCTACAAAATATAAGTGCACATGAATTTTCGATTCTTGGATATAACTTTTTACGAAAGCTAATAGTACAAGTGACAAAGTTTTAGCCTTGAAAAGAGTTTCTATTGAACACTGCAGTCTATATTTAAAGAAGTGTAACATTGAGTTAGACCAGCTGATCCAAACAACTAAAATATGTTTTAAATTTAATCATTGTATAAAACACACGAATTTTACATGTCGATAGAAACAATTAAACATTATGTCAAGATTAATAAAAAGGAAAAGGTACTGCTCTTAAACTGAGAACTTGAGTTTATTTATCAATATAAATTTTAGACTTAAAACTAAGGTCTTATCAGCAATTTCAAGGAAAAGAAATCACGCATATGAAAAAACACACACGATTTAAAATCAATTTGACTTTTTCAATCTGTTAGAAGAACATATTTGAAAAGAGGGTGCATGTTTGACCGTTGGATATAGAGTCACGTTTCATTCGAAAATTCTTTGGAATCTTAAGTGATCAGAATGGTTTATCACGTTCTTTTTTATCAGTCTCTTCTGAACCACTGTGACAGCATAACCTTACACACTAATTGACTCTTGAATATCGTTATAAACTTGTGGATGATAATAAAAACGTTATGTTACTTAATTCTAGCGGTTTTCCGAGAGATGGCATTATGACGAAAATATTTATATGACATCACAATACAGATTCAACATAGTAAGTAGTACGTCAGTACTTGGATTGAAAAAAATCGATACCATATAAAGCTGACATATTCCTCATCTATTTATAAACAACACATGTTGCTTGATATCAGATACATGCTTCCTTGATTTTATTTTCATCAACCGATTTAAGGCAATGACACTGAAATTGTTATTCCCTTAGAAAAACCGGGGCCAATTCAAAACTGTTAATACTAGTAAACTTTGATAGAATTATTTGTAAAGAGGAGTTTCTAAAAAAAAAAATCATTTTGCCTTTATATCAATCGTTCAAACATGCACACATTAGATCATTTTTTAAATTTTTAGTGACATAACTTCATTTACAAGGAGTATTTACATGGGATAATGTATGATATATATACAAGAGTTATCTTCCTTTATATATATATTAAAATTAAATGTTTGACTTAAACATTGCTGATGAACTGTTATATACATATATAGTACATTTGAATCAGATTCATCTTTTCTTCTGACAATGCAGTTGAGGAATATGTTGTATGGGTACAAATAATCATAATGATTGATTCAAAATTTTCATCACATTTTATCTATTTATAGTAATTTTGTATGAATCTACAACATGACTAAGCACAGAAGCATCTACATATTTGCAGAAATTTTTGAAAACTGTTTGTGTATAAAGGATGGTATTTCCTTAAGATATCATCGCTTTATTTGTCCGTGATGGCAAAACGAGTCACAAATTTCCTAAATAAAGGCAACAGTAGTATACCGCTGTTCAAAACTCATAAATCCATGGACAAAAACAAAATCGGGGTATCAAACTAAAACCGAGGGAAACACATTAAATATAAGAGGAGAACAACGACATAACACCGAAACGTAACACACACAGAAACGGACCAAGCATCAGACAAAACACTACGAGAATAACAAATATAACATGAAAACCAAATACATGAATTTGGGATAGACAAGTACCGTGCCACGTCTTATCTCAATATCTCAAAAATAAGAGAAAACACAAACGTCTCAAAGTTAAAATGCAACACACACATAAACGAACAATAATATAACAATGGCCATCTTCCTGACTTGGTACAGGACACTTTTATAGGGGAATAAAAGTGGTGGGTTGAACCTGGTTTAGTGGCATGCCAAACCTCGCACTTTAATGGCAAAGTTAAATATAACATTGAGATGACAACATAATATTACAGGACTACAATACAAATAAATAGGAGAACATATTAGACAAAGAAAAACATGATTGATAGATAACAAAAACATCAGGTTTAAAATTCAATACGCCAAAAACGCGCCCTGTTCACACAAAAATCAACAGTGACGCCCAGATATAAAAGATCGAAAGTGAAAAAGGTACAAAGTTGTACAGCACTGAAGATCAAAAGTTGGAAAAGGTTTCGCCAAATACGGCATTGTTTTTTATGCCCGGGATAAGAACATTCTTATTATATAGAACAATTCATGCTGTTGCAAACAGTAAATTTTATCAAATGTATATGAAAGAGTTAACATAAAGAAACTGAGGTATTAACTAATTACAGAAAACTAAACCCGAATACATAACGCCAAGATATAAAAGATCGAAAGTGAAAAAGGTACAAAGTTGTACAGCACTGAAGATCAAAAGTTGAAAAGGTTTTGCCAAATACGGCATTGTTTTTATGCCCGGGATAAGAACATCCTAATTATATAGAACAATTCATGCTATAGCAAACAGTAAATTTTAACAAATGAATATGAAAGAGATATACATAATGAAACTGAAGTATTAACTAATTACAGAAAACTGAACCCGAATACATAATGCTATTAAAGTTTAACACAGAATAGAAACAACCGAATCAGTCCAGGCGTCAACGTAATTAAAAAAAATGTCACGTCACATACGATGGCGAAACGGCACAAACGTTATGTCACATTTGAATTTATAATTTATGAAATTTAGAAACAGCATGACGTCACATATGAAAAACTATCAAAGTGAGATAGAATTAGGATTGATTTAAGATTATATTAGAACTAAATACTGATAATTCATTTAAACAAAATGCATATAGCAATACTTATTAATAGCAATTAACTGTAATATATATATATGTCCAGTTTGTTATGAATCCAACTTCAAACGTAAATAATCATTCAAAATTTAATATAATTAATAAAGGAGGTGATTAATTTTTCTATCCGTAACACCTAAATATAATAAAAAGAACGACAACACATTTGACAAAATCCGATGAGAATTACAAATATAACATTAACCCTCTTGCTGCCGATCGTTTTCAAGTTTGCATTTCATATGCCGGAAAAAACGACAGCTCGACGTCTGTGACGTAACATTCCAAACAACGACGTCATTCGATATATGACGTCACGAAATAATGACCGTTACATTTCGAACCCATTTGAGAAAACATAACACTGTTTAATCTTCGGTCTTTTAATTGAAAGAGATACAGCATTGATGAGAAGCTTGCAGAAACACTAACAACTATTAACTTATTTAGAATACGGAACATGAGACGCACACTAAACAAATCCACTTAGAGTGCGAAGCATGGTGATAGAAATTCGATATAGCATGCCTTTTGTATTGACAGATTAATATTATTAAACATTTTAAATTGCTGTGCCAAACAGATTTTGTTTTGGTTTTACCATAACAGGTATAATTATTATAATGTATATCAGTAGATAATCATATTCAATAGAACTTAAGACAGTTGCCAATATAAATGATTATTTAAATGGTAATGTTGTGATTGGAAATTCAAGTTTTATTGTATGGTCTTGAACAGTTATTTCACACACAAAGATGACTATTTAACCAGGCATTAAAAAACATCTTTTTAATGAGAAAAAACATATGACCAGAAAAAACCAGTTTGTCAATGATATAGAATAGGAAAATGGCGTCTTTGCAGTCGTTAAAAAAGGCACAGATGCAATTGGGATGCCAGCTTTGTAAAAGTGGAACTAAAATCTGCTGGAAATGTATAAATTGTTCCTTATTGCTATGTAGTCAATGTAAAGAGATCCATCTGAGTGTTAACATTTCCAACAATCATAAAGTTTTAGACATGAAGGAAGTTGGGCTGCAAAATGAATCTGGAGGGAATTTTACATTTAAAATGAATTGCAAAGTGCATACTGAGAAAACTTGTGTATTATATTGTAAAACTTGTGAACAATTTATTTGTATTAAATGCGTTACAAAGGTTCACAAAGGTCATGATGCGGTTGATGAGGAAGAATATCAGGTTGAACTTCACAAATTACTTGAAATTCAGAAGGAGACAGAAATTAAACTGAAAAAGTTGGCTTTGAACAAAGCAGCTCCAGGAAGTTTTGAACTAGAGGCTACAGAATCGAAAAAACCAAGCATTAAGATTAGTAGACAATATACGACATATTTGCATGTTATTGCTACCGTGATAGTCCATTCTTCTAAATGATTATGGATAACAGATCGAACACAACGGGTAATGAAACACGTGAAACTGAAAAAAGGCAATGCTCATATCTTATCAGAATTCAATATCTTTGTTCATGACACGGCTCTTGATTCGAAAAAAGATTTACTTTTATCAGTTGGTGAACCAATGCTAAAGTTGTTTAATGAAAATACTGGAAAAGTGTGTGATACTAAGTATAATATAGAACCACTAGAAACATTTGGTGTACATTTTACCAGAGAAAACAAAGTCATCATCGGTGCTGTTGCAGCAGAGGACTTATTCAGTGGAGATGGAAGACGGTTAGTTATAGTCATGGATGAGGAAGGTAATCGTATAAAGCAATTCGAACATGACAATAACAAAATGCCATTATTTACAGCTCCTGTAAGGATAACAAGTACCAGTAATAGTAACATTTGTGTGTTAGATGTTATTGACCAAACCGGAAAAAGCAGAGTGATTGTATTAGGACAAGAAGGAAACGTTAAACAGATTTATACCGGTCACCCTGATATTAATTCTTGGAAGAGACCATTCAATTGTTTAGGTGTACTAGCAACACCAGCGGATAATATTATTGTGACTGACCTTAATAATCATACACTACATATCCTAAACAGTGATGGAGTAATTATAACATACTTTAGGACTGACGATCTAGGAATAAAAGGACCGTATTCTCTTGCTCTGTCTAAACCAGGACATTTCTATTTAGGTTGCGCAGGTAAAAAAGGATCTCAAGATTCTGTCGAAGCTCAACTTTACCGATTGAAATATTCTGGATTTTAAGACTTTGAAGGATTTGCCCAAATTTTTTTTTGTACAAATGTGGTTTTAAAGAGATTTAAAAATGTCACCATAAAACACAGAAAGCATAATTTATATACAAACAAATAACGATATGGCTGGGAGGGAGACCAAAAAACTTGATTAAAAAAAAAGTAACACAAATTACACAAAAATATAGAGATTGAGCGATACGAACAGAATTAAACTTTTTATGTGAGCACAAATGCTCCGGAATATTCATCGGCTTCTTTTTCATAAGTGACACATACTGCAAAACTTCTTCATTAGCAGTATATCTTTTTTTTTTAAAGAAAATCATGATAACAAATACTAGCCCCGGAATATCATAAATGTTGGCCTCTTGTTTTACAGCAGCTGATTGATACCTGCTGGTAAACTATCAGTCCTTAGGATGTCACCAGTTGTCAATTCTTCGATACTGATATGAATAATGCATGAAAAAATGCATATAAACAATATCTGTTGATTTCTGTGTACAAAGTTTCATTTATCGAAAAGAGATATTGGATTACATTGAAATGATTGTGCCTAAAAGACACAATTTCTAGCTACATTGAAGACCTGTTGGTGGCTGTCTGCTGTTGTTTTTTCTATGGTCTGGTTGTTGTTTCTTTGACATATTCCCCATTTTATTTTTATACACTATATGCAACCGCCAGACTTTTCCGTTGATATATTAAAAAATAAAGCATGAAGATTTGATCTCCACTCAAGCAAAGTTTAATACAGGTCATATGAGTTATTCAACGAACAGGTTATCATTTAAGAATTTTAAGTAGTATGCTCATAGATCATATAAACGGACCAAGTTATTTAGATAATTATTCTATGTATGCCTGAAAAGAAATGTGTAAAATATATGTGAGAATGATTTATTAAAAGTACTTAAAGACAGCGGTGCTTATTGAAAGGAAAACATATATAATCATGGTATGTTAAAAGTAAATTCAAAGACACACTGAGGAAATCAGTAATATTCCATATACCAACAAAGGAATTTTGAGAGAATGAATCATGTATAAATTAAAATATTTGGTGTGCTTGCAAGAAAATCTACCAAAATGGCACGAAAGAAAGCACTTATAACTAACTGTATAGTCCTAACAATGGACAAAATCCATACCGCATAACAAGCTATCAAAGTAACCGACATGACAAATGATAAACAATACAAAAGAAAAGATCACCAGTATATGTATAAAATTAACTAAAAAAATACATACGAACTCTGGCGGGGTTATAAAAATGATTTTTGGCACCAAATCGGACGTGAACAGTTAGGTTACAGCACAGCATATGAACAAACTTTGAAATCAGGTGAAAAAAGCTAGACTCATCACATCGACTGAAATCAAACAAACACGACCACTGAAAGACTAAAAAACGGAGAATTGATCAGAACTACTGAAAAAATGGTGCAATGAAGTTATATCTGAAGTATCGACAATTCAGCATAAATTCAGAAATGTGAATATAGAGCATTTTTGATATTACATTAATATTATAAGTTAAATAACATAAAACAAGTTTTTTCGGAAAAAAGTTTTGCTTTGTTGTCACTTGAATTATGTATACGAGTACTTTAAAAGAACATTGTGCTCAAATGCACAAAAAAAGACCAAAGTTGAAACAATAAATTTATCGTCAAGAAATTATATTTGGTGTTGTTCTATCGTCTAATTTAATTGTTAGAATAACAATTGAATTGAACTTGTTTACTCAACTTGTCATCACTCAAGAAATTTTACGGTCGCCTTCATGAGCTGATTGGCCATTATGACAAAAGTGTGTCAGTATCATATCTGATATTCTTCCTCAGTCACCATAACCTTCCATAACTACCGAACTGAACAAAAAAATAACACGACGTGTGCTGTATACGGTGCAGGAAATGCTAACCCTTCCGGAGCACCAGATTTCACTCCCGGTTTTAGTGGAGTTATTGATTTTTTCTTTATTATTGTTTATAACTGTTGATGCAAATGTCCTTTGGTTCTGTGAGTCTTTGTTAACTCTTTGGTTTTGATTGTTATTGTCTTACTCAAAGTATCAAATGTTTAATTATATGGCCATTCTATATATCTTTAATTGACATATGTCTTCTAATTGATAATAAGTCAATGAAAGGTAGAACTATTGCATATATTTTTACTATCAAGGTTTAAAGGAGCACTAGCTACAAGATATATGAAAAATCTAATACATTTATTGTTTTGGCTTAATCATTAATGAAATGTAAATAGTGAAAAAATAGTTCGCTTTTAGCATCTAGTATGATTCAATTTTGTCAAAATAAGCTTAAAATATTGATTATGAATGATTCACTTGCAAGTGATTAATTCAAACTTATTGAATCTGTATTCATGTACACTTCAATTTAACTCCTAACTTAAAATGGATATCCTTTGAACTGTATGTGTAAAGTTATTCAAGGGAAAAGAATGTCAACATTGAAACCGAAACAAAGGTGAATTATTTGATTGACTGATTCGATCATTCTTAAATCACAGATAAAGCCGATGATAAACATTTATTTTTCATCTATAATATGAAACTAAATAGACATAACTTAATCCAACAGCACAAGTTTGCTTAATCTATTTATATCTATATTATGTTTACTTTGCTTATATGGTCATCGGATGACTTTATAGGCCAACTCGATAATTAACTAGTTGGCGTCTAGATTGAAATACACACGAAGCGAAGCTACGTAATTTAATGCCCGTGACCTGTTAATTGTGTATTTTAGACTTTTAACAGTTTGGATAAATGTTTTTAAATTGTTATAACTCAAATATGAGAATTTTATTTAAATTGGTTAACATGAATTTGACAGCCAGTGCCCCTCTAAATACTGTTTAGTGTTTGAAAATGAAAATTATATTTTTGAAATGAAATGAATTGACGATGAATTATAAATTATATACTAGTATTCACCTACATTCAAGGCCGTGTGGTGTTCCAAATAGATTCAAATAGTAAATGATAATGTCATTACAACAGCTCAACGTAAGGCCTTCTCTTAAAATTTAAAAGTCCCAAACTATGTATTTCCTTCCTTAAAGACACAGAAATCCGTTCACATTTTGTTTCATTTCTGAATGTTTGACTATAGAGACGATTTGGGTTCTATTTGATAATTTTAAATTTATGAACATTGATATTCTCTGACCCCATCTTATATTGGGTATATTTTTTTTTTTTTAACTTAGCCCGAGTCTGTGATTCAAGATATTATGTAAAACTGCGTGATTTGTAAGTCAGGAGTTTCGTTACCACAAATTAATGAAAATCTTTACCAATTCTTCAATAGATACAAAGATTTGATAAGAAAGATTGGATGTGTCTGTACATTTGCGAACTCTTAAATTGTTGTTGCTTTTTGAAACATTCCCTGTTTTCATGAACAAATCATGGACAAATCTAGTATTTCGCATTTTTCTGCTGAATTGTCTGCTATACATTTAAAAGTGGTTTCTTCTGGTGATATGAATCTTATCATAGATTACAGTATTGCCCATATATTTTTAAATTAGTTAACCAGAAAATCATTTGAAGTAAAATAAATAAAAAAAATCATAAGTAGCTAGTGTTTAGCATGCTGCGGTTATCAGGAATGTTTATTTCGTTGAAATGTTAAGAACACGTTTAAACTCGGTATTTTTGTTGACATTCAACGGGAGACGCAAAAAAACAATATATAGTACTAGTTCATCGCCAATTAAATTAAGTTTTGTAAAATTGCCAGCAAATGTGACATAGAAAAGAAATGGGATGATGTAAGGCTATTTAAAGACCATGATGAACACAGATCATTTGAATGAAAGACCAATTTAAGTGATTTAAAATAAGATTTGTAAAATTGCCAATCGAAAAGTTTAAATCTAACTGTTGACATAGATGACTCGTGAAGCTATCTATACACAACATAAACCTTGTGAATCGCTCATGCGTTAGAACTTTCTGATTAGATCAGGTAACATTTTGAATACATAAAGTTATTATTTATAATAGTTTCACTCAGACATAAGTGCAAGCTTTGAAAATAATCAAAATAAAACTCATTCCGAATGGTCACTTCTACATAACTATTGCTAACCAGCTACTGTTTATGAGTTATCTATAATAAAACTTACAATCCTATTCAACAGAGCTTGCAATTTCTATCTATATTTCCTTAGATAGAGTAGATATATGCCTACATGGCAGTGATTGATAATTCGTGTGGAAAAAGTCATGCCGTCTCGTCGATAGAAGAATATCATCCTGTTAACATTGAGCAGAAATTCTTTTCCATGTTGACAACAAACAGTTTGATGGTCATAATTATAAATTAACTGTTTCAAACTTCGAAAATTTGAAAATATTTAGCTGCATTTTGCCACCATTAAATGGAATTTTGGGTCTCCATTGATCTTTCAATTACCTTTTGAATTTTTTAATTCGATCGATTGTTACTTTTGTTTACAGTGTATGATAGAAACAAATATATGATAAGAATTCAGCATTTAATTGTGTGTATAGACCTTGAAAGGGTGATCTCAGGTGCTCCGGAAGGGTAAGCAGATCCTGCTCCACATGCGGCACCCGTCGTGTTGCTTATGTGATTACAAATCCGGTAAAAAGTCTAATTCGGTAGGTCAAATTCATGAAAGGGAAGGGGTTTGTAGTTACGACGTAAGGAACATTGTTTTTCTGTTTGTTTTTTTCATTTTTAGCCATGGCGTTGTCAGTTTGTTTTAGGTTTACGAGTTTGACTGTCCCTTTGGTATCTTTCGTCCCTCTTTTAAAGCAAACTTAAATAAAATAAAACTTTTTTAGACCTTGATCATTTAAAACTATTAAAATTTTAACACATTGATAATAACAATCAGTTAACCTTAACTATAAAAGTAATCTATCAAGTTATTCCTGTTATTCTGTATTGATGTTATACCTTTGATAATGGGATAGTTCCTTCTATTTTTGTTTGGTATCTACGAATTTCAGAAGCGTTTTGATCTCACCCGCCTTATAGGACCATGAAACTTTTCTCACCACTTGACGACCGTCGTAGTCCATTAATTTTACACAAGAAACTACTATTGCCATATTCGACAAACTTGACCACAACCGTTCTTAGGGTATAAAGTTTTAAATGGCATACAAAAAGTTAATTAAACAAAAGTTTCATAGATTTAAACAAGTCACTATAATTTCATGAAAACTGCTGAAAAAGTTATTGTCCGAAAACTAAATTTCCATTTTTTAATGAAACAAACTCATCATAGATACCAGGATTACATTAAAAATCAATAACTCATATGTCTATAAAAAAAAAAGGAAGCTGACGTCAAACGATACAAACAAAAATACACCAAAGTTTTACAAAAACTGCTTACAGCAGTTTTTGGTTTTAGTCATAAAACTGTAAACTCTCAATTTTTTGAAGAAATTAAACCTCATTTCTCGGAAACACAATATCCCAAATTTTAATTATAAAAAAAATATAAACGCTACATCCAAAATTTAAAAAAAATCGAGAAGAGAGCTCACGTCAATAAATATACACATTTTAATTAAGTTTCAGACATATTGGTTTGAGCTCTTTTGTGTTAATGGCCGAAATGTTGACGACGGACAGACAAACAAAGAGACGAAAGGACAACGGAATACTAGATTATGTAACGCAAATTAACGAATAAAAATAAAACATTGGGGTGAAATTTGTGTATTATTCTATTTTGAAAATCGCTATGAAAAGAGACAAAATCTGAAAAAACAGAAATGTTCACAATGTTGAGTACTACCGATTATATTTTTCAAAATTCAAAACTGTTTTATGCCGATTTAGGAAGTTCGGTCTTCTGGATTAGAAAAAAAAACCAAAATAAAAGTTGAGTTTGAAACGAAGAATCGATTAGTTTAATCGAAATAAACGAGATATCTTTTAAAATAGAAGTTTAGATTTAGTTCATTTACTAGTTACACACATCATTTAATTGATACAACTTTTTTAATGATCTTATACATTAACGTATACCTCAAATGAACATAACACATTACTTGTTTGACTCTTTTCAACTAGTCGATTAGAGCGTTTTCAACACAACTATTATATGATTTAAATACCAGTACTTTGATCAAAATTGCTGAAGATCTTATTACAATGTTTCCGTTACATTTGTTATGTGCAAGACCACCAACCTAATCAATAAACTTTTATCTGCACAGGTCTGACAATTGAGATCTGCAACTTAGATTTCTTCATAATTGTTTTAATCAACTAGATCATCATCCCTCTTATATCTATGAAAGAACACATCATCGGGAAAATTCATCATCACTTCAATTATACCGATAACTCCTTTTCGAAACGATAAAAAAAATTATGGATAAGGGAACTAGGAAGTACAATGCCATACGGTTGCAATGTAGATTTAGATAATTTGTGAGGTCCAGTCTGCAGGGGTGTAAATTTTTATGAGCTTATTTAGTATCAACTTATTACCCCAGCATAGTCATGGAAAAGCACATTACCATCGACCCAATTAAAAAGTCATCGAAATCGCCTTTTGGAAGCTTCAATGACCTTTCACATCTACATCTTTCGCTATGGTAACATTACATTAGTTCTCCAATATAAAGGCTGCTCAGTATAATATGTGATGTAGACTTATTTCGTCGTCCAAAGCCAATAAGACCGGTACCAGCACTTGCAGAAAATGGAAGATTACTTCCTATTAATTTTTCTTATAAAAGAATCGATGCTAACAACAAAAGAAGTTTTATATGACCGTTCTCACTCGCCTGACATTTACAGCCCCTTTGGCCATTTCATTACTGAAGATAGAACTTAATTCACTATAACATATCTCCGTAAGGGGATATTTCATAGTCCCAAAGTCAGGAAATCACAACACATCAATCAGTATCATAACTTCAAAACAAAAATCGATTTCATTGAGGACTTAGTCTCGATTGGCAAAACGAGAAAAAACTAAATGGACCTTTTGTCAGAATTAGTTGAAGCTATAATATATCTGATGAAATGTCGAATCTAAAAATTGAATAACAGCGGAAAAGATCGATCAAACATCCATTATCATAGACAAAGAAGTTGCAAAACGATAAATATGTTGTTGTACATGCAAACAAAGCAATGCTTGAAATAATATTTGTTTCTTTATGTTTATCGTATTTCTACAACTGTCTCGTAAAAAACGTATGAAAAAATGAATAATCAGGTTATAAAAAAACATTATGCTAAATATTTTTTAAGATTATAAAAGTAAATCCGCTGTGAAAGAAAAACTGTGAAACTGTTTACTCACGTAGTATTCCCATCTATTCTTTCGTCTGATGTGTTTGAGCATTTGATTAGGGCCTGTATACACTTTGCCGAATTTCTTTTTGTCTCTCATATTAATGCGAGTTTGTCACTTAAAAAGAAATATTTCTTACATATGTCAATTGAGTTTAAAAATACCCTCAGTGATTTACTTTATATCTTTCCAAATGACATCATCCCGGACGAAATAAGTACATGTAGTAGGATTCCACCTAGACACTAGTAGGAATAAAGTAGGAGTCTACCTAGAATCAAAGATTCCATATAAAAAGTAGGAGGACATGGAAAATGAACAAAATTCTGACTGGATTTTTTTTTATTCCTACTTCCAAAATCCTACTACCAAGGTTGAATCTTAAAAGTCTGTATGGATTTGTTCTGTTTTGAAAATCTGATTTAATTATTTATTTTCCTACTTCTTGTACAAGCTTCCTACCAGAATCAATTGATAGATTCCTACCAGAAAATCTGTCTACCTCGAATGTTTCTACTTATCTTGAACTGGATTCCTGTTTACTAAGAACACACACTTTGCAGTGTTAAATGCAAGCAAGTTCCAGTTCACAAATTCATAAGTTGGAGGGGAAAAGAATGGAAAGTTGTTTTGAACACAAAGCTGCAAGCTAGGGTCACACAACTACGATATAGAAATGTAAGAACATATGGCTTATGAAGACTGGAGGTAATTCTTATATATTCTAAAGGATTTTTTTTTATCTGCTTCCCAAAAATATGTAGTTATCAATTATTTCAACAATAGTGCATAATTTTACTCATTATTTGTTCATAACTCTTAATTTCATCTAGGCATATTTTTCGCTTATCTTCAATTTCTAGCTTGCATATATTACAGTTTCCTTATACATTTCAAAAGTCTATCTTTTTAAATGAATTTTTTCAATGAGTTTCCTTTGTTCTTTGTTTTTGAGATTCAAACTTAAATCATTGACCCAGTTGTGTATTTGTGACCATACACTTACACTTGGTATATTTTTAGATTCTTATCAGAAAATATTATTCTGAGTGGAATTTTGAAAAATTTCTACCAGGTTTTCTAGTAGGAATTTATTTTTCCTACCAAATTATTCCTGCTAATTTGCATATTCCTAGTAGGAATATACAATATTCCTGCTAATTCATTTTTTTTCGGCTATTTTCCGGATGGATTCCTACTACTGTCTGACTGGAATATCACTCTGGTAGGAATTCAGAGCAATAGTCCTACTATATTCCGTGTACATTCCACCTGGAATAATTCGTACAGGATCTGACGAAGTTATGATTTAGGGTACAACATACAAATGTAGTTCTAAAGCTGTGCTACAATAAGTTGACATAGTAAAGCCGGTATTTTTATTAGTATTTTATTCAAAATTCTCTAGATTATAACGAACCATGAGACAAGATGCAATTTCACAATTAACTTTTGTACAATCTAGGATTTTAATGAAAGAAAATCTTGAAAGTTTTGACCTCGATAAGAAAACACGTTTTGCCTGAATAAATTCTGTTTATGTTTATAGGCGTCAATATGATATAAGACTATTGTTAGCCAGTAAAACGTGAGAACACATTTTTAGGTTAACTAGATTTAACTAGATTTGTAAGGATATATTGATTATATGATTATGGAAATATGAAGTTTAAAAAGTCGTGTGAAACATTTTTAAAGACATTTGCAAGTGATATTTTGACATGAATTATTGTTGCATAATGTTTTAAAACTAAATGGCTTCAAAAACATCAATGCAAAATGCACAAATTCCACTTGGATGTCAACTTTGTGAAAACGGCACCAAAATTCAGTGGAAATGTATAAACTGCTCATTATTTCTGTGTAGTAAATGTAAAGAAAATCATCTGAAAATTAAAGATGCCAAAAATCATACAATAGTAGACTTTAAGGAAGTTAGGCCTGAAAAACAATCTAAGGAAAATTTGGATTTTAGTGAAATAAACTGTCAAGAACATCATGATCACACTTGCATTTTTTATTGTAAAACTTGTGCAAAATTTATATGTGTCAAGTGCATAACTAAAGTACACAAAGGTCATGATGCATCTGATCAAGAGGAATACAACGCGGAAATTAACAAACTGCTAGAAATACAGAGGGAAACAGAAAACAAACTGAAAAAGTTAGCTTTGTCTAAAACTATCCCAAGTACAACCAATGTACCACAATTCGAATCAGAGAACAGAGAAGTAAGCAAACAAAAAACAGAACCAAACATTGAAATCACACGACACTTTACGGTAGACTTAAGGAACATTCATACAGTGATTTCTTATTCTGAAGGTTTATTGTGGATATCAGATGCTTCAAATAAAGTTATTCAAAATGTGAAACTGACAAACGAAAATACACAGGTCTTGTCAGAGTTTAATATTAATGTTTATGACATTGCAATAAACTCTACTAACAATCTACTCTTATCAGTTGTTGGTGAAACAAGATTGCAGCTGCGTAATGATGAAAATGAAGAAATATCATATTCGGAATATAATGTAGCACCACTTTTAACATGTAGTATACATGTTACGAGGGATAACAAAGTTATCATTGGAGCAAAAACTCAACCAAATGAACAAAGTGCGAAAAGGAAAGTAGTGATAGTTATGGATGAAAAAGGCAATAATATAAAACAATATGAACATGATGATAACAATCAACCCTTATTTACTTTTCCGGACAGGCTAACTAGTACCAATAATGGTAACATATGTGTAGTTGATGAGTTGGATGCATCAGGTAGAGGTAGAGTGATTGTGCTTGGACAAACAGGAAATATCGTACAAATATACACTGGCCATCCTAATGTAAACTCCAAGGACAGACCATTCACACCCATAGACATACTTACAACACCAGCGGATAATTTGATTGTTACTGACTGTAATAATAGTTCACTGCATATTCTAAATTCTAATGGAACTATTATAACAACCATTAGCACTGCTGATGTAGGAATATCATTACCTTATTCACTTGCATTGTCTGTACCTGGATTTTTCTATATAGGTTGTGCTACTCTTGATAGTAGTCCACATTTTGAAAGAGCTAAACTGTTTGAAGTGCAATACTCGGGATTTTAAGAATTTAAGGGATTTGCGAAGTTTTGAATATTGAAATTAGTACATATTAATTGGAATTTAACTTAACATTTTCTCACGTTTTAAAGAAAAACAATTATATACACAATCAAATTTGTAAATATTCTGTGAATAATGTAATCCGACTTTTATGTAGGTATATATATCTAATAGCATGCTTAGTACAGTTATTACATTCTGTCGCACAATCCATATCATTATCCATTACAATGACGTTTCAGATTTCCAAATGGAATAAAAAGAAGTCTTAGCAGTATAAACATATGTTCTCGATTTGATATATTATGGGATTGTTAATACTTACTTTACAAATAATTGCATTTTATTCAGCCAGTGTTAATAAACCTGAATGAATTACATATTAACTGGTATGCATTGTGATGGATGGGTAAAATACCAGTTAATGTAGTAGAAAGCTATAACAAAACGTTTTTGGCTATGTACTTGCTTAATTTGTGGATCAGTGCATTATATAACAAGGGGTACAATCAAAACCACGTGATGGATATACACACACCGGAAGTAACAATCGAGCAGACCGCTTGAAAGGTAAGTAGTCGTATTTACTTGTTTATATCAATAAAGTTTAATAAATAAGGTAGTGCACCGAATGTCGGATACTATCGAGTTTTGAAATACACAATTATCCTCACTGGAAAGCGTGCAGTTAATGCTAACACTTCGACACAGTTCAAAAATTTCACCAGATAACTGTGTCGAAGTGTTTGCAATAACTGCACGCTGTCTAGCAAAAATAATTGTGTATTTTAAAACTACATACTATCCGGCATTCGGTGTGCCAACTCATTAATCAAAATTTAATTGATATAAACAAGAAAATGCAACTACTAACCTTACAAGCAGCGAGTTCGACTGTAACTTCCGGTGTGTGTAAATCCATCACGTGATTTTGATTGTACCCCTTGTATAAGTAGAACAACTTATATAGATAATTATTTCATGTATGCATAACAAAAGAAATATGTCACCATGTGTGAGAATAATCAATTGAAAATGATAATAAAAAAACCCAACAGATTGCTTATTGAAAAAAAACTATATAAATTGAATCATGGCATGTTATTTGAAATTAAAAGAATTCCTCAGCAAATTTAGTAATATTCCATATTACAAAACATGAATTTTGAACTATACGAATAGAAGGATGTGGTATGAATGCCAAATAGACAACTTTCCATTCAAGTCATAGTATTTAAAAAGTTAAAAATTATAATTATAAGTACAGCCTTAAATACAGAGCCGAGGTTCGCACTGAACAACAAGCTTTAACTTGATAACGACTTGCGTAGAACAAGTTAAATAGGAACACCAACGGTCGAATATATAAAAAACGAAAAACGAGAAACACCACTTCAACAAAATTTATGACAACCACTGAACTGACTTAGGACATTTCAATACAAAAAAAATAGGTTCAAACGTTTAACAGGTGTTAACCTTCACCCTCATCTGAAATATTATTATCATTTAAGTGCAAAAAAAATAACGGGAAAAAAAATAGTTGACAGCAAAAAACGACAACATTTGATCAGTATTTGATCAGAGGCGAATACGAGAACTTATTAATGACCTGCTGCCATTTAAACAAAAACTGTTAGATTTTCATCACATTCGCACGCAGCATTATTCATAACCCGTTGTAAACATTCGTTCTCTGTTAACGTATGTTTGGAAACCCCTGTTACAAACCGTTATAGCCGTTTCAGACGACTGGCCATGTTAACCACGTTATTTTTGCCATGCTATGGGTTAAACACGAGAAAGAATATAAAAAGAGAAGATGTGGCATGATTGCCTATAAGACAACTTTTCACAAGAAACCGGTACAAATCTGAGAGTAGAGTACTCGCAATTGAATGACAGCTACATGTAGGTCAAAGCCATTAACAATTAATGAAAAAATAATGCATCTTAGACTACATTTTCAATCCGTACACATCCAACATCCAATGGATTTAGTGTAAAGATGTCATAAACAGTCAGAGAAAAACAAGACATTGTACAATGCCAAGATACAGGTATCGACAGATTGTAGACCATGAATGTGTATATGTATATAAAATACTAATATGTGATTCTACGGATAAATCTGTTGTAGAGTTGTCATTGACTCAGACGTACTTATAAAATGTAATTATTTTCTGTGACTGTATCTTGCATTAATTAGTAGGTACCTTTACTATAGATAAATGAGCTGATCTGTAGCAATAACATATCCATGTCTGATATCTCAT
Source organism: Mytilus trossulus (assembly GCF_036588685.1). NCBI lineage: Eukaryota > Metazoa > Mollusca > Bivalvia > Mytilida > Mytilidae > Mytilus > Mytilus trossulus. Next base: position 1,851,506 of record NC_086379.1, on the reverse strand, counting down.
GTACTGTAGTACGACGCTAGATTAAAACTGACGAGCGAAGGTAACACACGGCCACCGGAAGCTTTATTTTTTTGAAGCCCAGGTGGTCGTGTGGTCTAGCGGGACGGCTACAATGCAGGCGATTTGGTGTCATGATATCTCAGTAGCATGAGTTTGAATCCCGGCGAGGGAAGAACACACATTTGCGAAAGCAAATTTACAGATCTAACATTGTTGGGTTGATGTTTAGACGAGATGTATTAAACACTAGAAATATATACTAGTATACATTTTTAGTGTTTAATACATCTCGTCTAAAGTACTAGTAGTTAGCTTTTTATTTACTGATAACAAAATCAATATTCATACCATAAAAAACAATATTCAATAATCTTATTACAGCGTTGAATTGGTAACCTTTTAGAATAAGTTTATTTAAAGGATCGATAATTTTACCAGGATCTTAACTAACTTTCCGGGCATGGTTAGCAATATTTCCGTAAAGATGAGGATTTGCTATTCTGTTTGTAATAAGATTTCTACAGGTACAACCTATATATAGCTAATGGATTAAGTCCGTGAAGTCGTTAACACAAATCAGAATTATGAAACGGAATGGGTCTATCAAAACCCATGCTGCATCAATTTTAAATACCAAAATGTTGTAAAACACTTGTCTTACATCCATGAATAATATGTTGTTGTCCCTGAAGATAATGCTCCAAACAACATCGTTTTTGTGGGGAAATCAAATTATATAACCTACTTAATAAATGAATTAGGTACAGACACCTCACTTGGAAAGTCAGCATATACACCAACGAGACTTACTGGAAAAGACAACTCTACGGTGTTTTGTGTACCATTGTTTGTCTGTTCGGCTTTGCGTTGTCAGTTTATTTTCTACATTTGAGTTTGAATGTCCTTTGGATATCACCAGTCAAGACTTCGGTGTTGACATGAATATCAATAATGTGGTCATTTTTATAAATTTCCTGTTTACAAAACATTGAATTTTTCGAAAAACTAAGGATTTTCTTATCAAAGGCATAAATTACCTAAGCCGTTTTTGGCACAACTTTTTGGAAGTTTGGATCCTCAATGCTTTTCAACTTTAAATTTGTACTTGTTTGGTTTTATAGATATTTTGATTTGAGCGTCACTGATTAGTCCTATGTAGACGAAACGCGCGTCTGGCGTACTAAATCATAATCCTGGTACATTTGATAACTATTAAGCCAAAGCCAACTCATAAAAAATATACATAAGAGACAAAATAGCAGTTTAAGGGGACAGCTGAAGGACGCCTCTGGGTGCGGGAATTTCTCGCTACATTGAAGACCTGTTGGTGACCTTCTGCTGTTTTTTTTTTTTACACATTCCATTCCCATTTCCATTCTCAATTTTATCAGTACATATGTAATGAAACGTTGAATACAGAGGATTAAAGTATTATATCAGACGAAAAGAACTATTAATTTGTTTTCTATGAAGATCAACACACAAACAAGAATTGTCAAATCATATATAAATAATTTAAACAGTTTTTGGTTAAAAATGAAAATGTTTAAATAAATTTGGTCGGAGCATTTTAACAACAAGCTGTAGTTGAAGAATCTTTAGAAAATCTTTTAATTTATTATCCAATCAGTATGTTTTCGTTATTTTAATTACATCGTGAATAGTCTGAATTCACATTACATAATTAAAACACAGTTCAGATAAAAATACGATCCACAATTTTATGTTATTAAAAATTAGTTTTGGTTTATGAAATTATGGAAAACGCCTAAAATCTGTTTGGTCTATACATGCTCTTGTACATGTTGTATACTTTGTAAGAACGTTTTGTTCAAATATGAAATGCACTAAGAAAAATTGAAGGACATAATTTATTTATCGTTCAGGAGATAAAGTTGGTTTTGTATTATCGCTAGGTGTAATTGTAAGAATAGTATTGAAATTCAACTTGTTTACTCGGTGTCAAATATTTTATTAAATGGGCTTTTTATGTTCCTGCGATTGACAATTTTCTTATGACTGTATGACTGTAAAATGACTTTACCACCAATGTTGGTATAGTGTATTGTGTAATTGAAAAGGAGTTTCGAAACTATCATCAAAAGAAAGAAGGATATACCTTGAACCATAGGTTCTGTTGATAATAGACAAAAATATCGTTGTATTACATACCGGAATAATGGCAGTTTCAAACCAATAGCTTAGTTTGCATAAAAACTGAGAGTGGTATGAGAAGGGAATACAATTTTAAAACCCGCTATAAAGGTAGCCTGTATTCATCAGAACCTGTGCTGCTAGGTCCCTTTGCTACTTGAGAAAAGTATCTAAATAGCATAAATTTTACAACTCATGATGTACATTTATATTATTTATGTATCATCATAATGATTGATGTTCCATTCCAATAAACGATATCCAAACTATAACGAAAGAAAAATGAAAGTAAAGAATTGAACCGCTCACATTTTATACTTGCTTATCTTAATTTTTATCATGCAAACTGGGTCAAATTATGAATGAAAAATAACATAATATTAGTAAAGGTGATACACTATCATTTTAGTTTTAAATATGAGTGGACACGTAATAATGTGTTTTGTCACCACACAGTGTTCCCTATTATTGACAAATCTAAAGGCCATAACAGGATTTCTTTTCGAAAATTAAAATACATAAACAGAGGTGTAGATTTTAATAATGTGTTTACCATTCACATTTTATGCCTCAATATTTTGATCTTATGATGCCATAATTTTTGAACATATCAGAATTCAGTTGACGATACATTTGTACTCATACGTCAGTAACTTCAGTCGTCAGAATCTTAAACATGGCTTCATTAACATGGGACATTAGAACATCCCTATGACCATATATTTTCAGAGAACATCAACAAAAAACTGAAAGGAAAAAACAAATGACAAACCATCGGCAAATAAGTTTAAAAGATTACTCTGTTATCCTACTGTAAAAATTAGTTTGAACAGAAGATATCTAACAAAAGGTCTTTAAATTCCTATTTCAATAAATTTCTAAATTTTTTTTGTGGTACATAAAGGTGTAATTACACTGCCCATTTCTATGATAAAAAAAAACCCAAATACTCACAAGCTTTGTCTATTTGATCATGCCGACATTGCGGTATTGATCAGAAGTAAACGCTACACGAAAGCTTAAAGATTGAAATTAAACATTCATCTAAATTCAAGGCTGTGTGTTCCATATGGAATGATGTTACTATTATAGTAAATAATGATGTTATAAAAAAATGTAACAGAAATTTACTTTTACTATTAGGTACTATTTCTTTACTATAATGTTTTTGTCACATTTAGGTACCTGTATTTTACAGTACTTGATTACCTGGATTTATGTGATGGCAGTGAAATCGCATGTATAAGGAATGAATTAAAACCGTTATTATATTTTGTTAATTTTCTTATATATGTATATAAAGTGCCTAGAAAATCAACCTCACGATGTTAAAGTTGATCTGATTTGTATTTCCTTCCCGACAGGGGCTGGTTGCACTTTTTATTTCTAATTTCTACGACATCACCGCCTATCATTGCACAGAGACCTTTTAAATTCCCAATCCTATAACTCTAGCTTATGGAAATAAGCTTTCGGTTCGGGATTTATATCCTTCTCGTAGGAATTAAACAAGGGTTTCTGATACAATACAGGAAGTATTCTTTTTAGTGTACAGAAATGATCATCTACTCATCTATTCAGTATAATTACAGGATGCTAATCTATTTTTATAAGCATTCAATTACTGTAAATGAATATATGTATATGTCTGCTTATGTGTAGTGACAACTGCAAATTATACCTTGTTCATCAGATTTCTTATGATTAAGAAATACCAGGCGTTATAATATGTATAAAGTGCCTAGAAAATTAACCTAATGATGTTAGAGTAGATCTGATTATAACTTCCTCCCCGGCGTCGGGGCTGGAATCTGTACTTTTTATTTCTAACTTCTACACCAACACCGCCTAGCATTGCGCAGATACCTTATCCCCTCCTCTAACTCTAGCTTATAAAAATAAGCTTCCGTTTCGGGAGGTGTTACCTTGGTTACATTATCGTAGGAATTAAACAAGGATCTCTGATACAATACAGAAAGTATTCTTTTTAGTGTACAGAAATGATCATCTATTCATCTCTTCAGTATAATTACAGGATGCTAATCTTTTTGTATAAGCATCAAAATAACTGTAAATGAATATATGTATATGTCTGCTTATGTGTAGTGACAACTGCAAATCATACCTTGTTCATCAGATTTCTTATGATTAAGAAATACCAGGCGTTATAATATGTATAAAGTGCCTAGAAAATTAACCTAATGATGTTAGAGTAGATCTGATTATAACTTCCTATATAAATATATAGTAGTTTCAGATTGTGTTAAGAAAAAGGACGGATTTAAACAGACAGATTTTGAAAGCACAGAAAACTTAGCACCATATAATCAGCATGGGAATATCACATGAATACGAATACTGAAAATCAAGGCTTATAATAAGGATTTATACCTTTACTCAGACACGAAACCGTCATGTCGAGGGTGTGTTCTAGTGTGTTCTAGTAAAATATAAAACTCGGAATTTAATCGTGTTTATAGAATTCGAAACCATAATAACAATCTATTACTTCTATTTTTTTTTAACATTTTTGAATGAAAAGGCCTTCATACGATTTAAGATATATTTATTCAAAGCTCTAAATGAGAATGCCTTTTTTTAAAATGAAAAGGTTTTAAACAACATATAAACTATTTGTTCAAACAAACGTGTATGAATTAAAATGAGACATATCTAAACCTTGATCATTAAAACTATTAATACATGAACACATCAATCATAAAATTTCAAGATCTTTATCAATTAACGGTGACTGTAAAAGAAATGAGATAATCAGTTGTTTTCTTTTATACTTTGCTTGTGATCATGTCAACATGGCTAAAATACGAAAGTAGGGGGGAAATTTCTATTCAAACAGCTAAAGAAAATGAAAAACATGAAAACCTGACAGGGACAGAAAAGTTCTGTGGGATGAGTTCTACCTGTTTTGTACTTTAAATAGCAAACAACCAGCAAGAAAAATGTAGTGGTCAAAGTATTCAGTCGTATTTTTTTTAGAGAGAATTTACTTTTTAATGACAATTTAGCACTGAGGACCCAAAATTCCTAAAAGTTTTGCCAATATAAAGCTACTGTAATCTATTCCTGGGGTAAAACAAACAGCCTTAGTTTTTCAAAAATTTTAAGTTTTGTAAATAGTTAATATATTAATATGACAATATCAATGATAACTCGTGTCAACACAGAGGTGCTGATGACTGGGCTGGTGATACCCTCGGGAAATAACTCCACCATCCGTGGCATCGACCTAGTTGTTTTGAATAAACTCATCATCGATACTAGTATTGAAATTTTATATTTGCGCCAGACGCGCGTTCCGTCATAAAAAGACCCATCAGAATCCTAACAAGTTTAAAAGGCCAAACAAAGTACGCAGTTGAATAGCATTGAGGATCCACAATTCAAGTTTTATACTAGAATTTTAGATAACATTTCATTGCACATAAGATAGAAACCATCACTGGAAGTTGACCCATCATATTTCTACCCTTTTCGTTCCTGGAAACCCCACATAAAAACAAACCCAGAATGGTGCTTTGAACTCCAACTCCAAGGGAATATTTGTTTCGACCCTTTTTTGGTATGCAACCGGGTGTGACGTACTATGATTTTGTGTTATATCATATAAAAGACTACTCCTTGAAATTATTTGTTTAACTAGTTCTATTAAATATTAGAAGTGTTCAAATGACACGAATCGTCCCGTCTAAAAGCGTTAATAAATTTGCAATTTGAACAACACATGTAGACACAAACATGCGTGGACAGATAATCCAGCTCTCAAGACCAACACTAGTTTGATGAAAAATTTCCTTGATCAAAGAGTAATTAAATTTGAAACAATCAGCAAACAGGAAATGGATGTACTGCAGATATAACAAAATGTGTTAAAACGATCATATTGTTGTGGCAGATTGTGGTAATAATACACTACATATACTTAACTGAAATGACGTAATTATAACCTACATTAGGACTGATGATTTAGGCATAATGAAGCCATTTTCGCTGTTTTTGTCTAGCCCGGGACATTTTCTATATAGGTAGTGCCTCTCCAAATGCAAGTCCAGATGCTCTCAAAGCTAAACTATACGAAGTGATGTACTCTGGATTTAAAAATTAAAATTATTGTGAACAATTTGGAAAGGAACTATATGACTTTACAGATTTTTCTGACAATACACTAAGAAAACGGTTTCCGGAAAGTTCGTTTTCTGATTTAAATCTAATTTTTCTATTCTTTCTGTTTAAACCAGCATTGTTCGTATTTAAATATTTTCTCGTTCTTCAGTTGAAGATATACAAATTATTTTTTTATATTTTTAAACAAAAATGAGGGATATTTCACATAATCGTTTAATCTTTAATATTTTCCCCCAAAATTTAACATTTTAACCGTGGTTACGTGACCTATGGTTAATGTTATTGGATGTTTATTTGTATCTGGTCCTAGAAAACTGTTTGGTTAGTTGTTGTCCATTCGTTCGATGTGTTTTATCATTTGATTTTGCCATTTGATTAGGGACTTTCCGTTTTGAATTTTCCTATTTTCTATTTGACTGATGTTTCTTTTGTATTTTTGATCCTTTTATTGTATTCAAAATTTTCATAGTGGCTCATTTTCTGACAATTTGAAAGAGTTCGGTTAAAATGTACGAATATATTATCGTTTTTATCAAATTTATTATGAATGAGGAATCAACTCAAAATTAGGTGAAAAAATGCTTTTCAAATACGTTGACCTGGAACTTGTAAACGATTTTGATAACGAAAAGGCCTGGAACGTTGTAATTGTGTGTCTTATATAAGTTAAAGGAATAGGCCCGATAAGGGCCGTTTTTGGCCTCAAATTTCATGTTCATTTAACGAAAGATTTTGGACACTTTTTAAACACTTAAGTGTCTATTTCAGTTGATTCAATTAGTTTCGGTGAAAATTTTTAACTGATTTTGTCATTAAAAACTCCCCGATTCAAGCTTAAATATGAAAAATCTATCCACTATGCCAAAAAACACTTTTCAGATGGTTTTTGTCAAAAATGAAAGTGGCCGCATCCGTGTTAATCCTCAAACTTTATATATGTTATGTATTATCATCAAATACAACTTACATTTCAATATTTAGAATACACACGAGTGCAGCCACTTTCATTTAAGACGGAATTCGTCTAAAATTTAAATAAAATGCTAAAATTATGAAGACTTCAGTAATTTAGCATGACTTTATAATGTTAGTACCAGATATATGTGCATTCTATTGTAAAAAAATAGCCCATATTTATGTAGGAGAAGCATTCTAATACTAAGGCTTTTCTACCTCAGGCATAGATTACCTTTGCTGTATTTAACAACACTTTTAGGAATTTTGGTCCTCAATCATGTCAATGCTCTTCAACTTCGTACTTTATTTGGCCTTTTCAACTTTTTTGGATTCGAGCGTCACTGATGAGTCTATTGAAGGACGTCTGGCGTATACTAAATTTAGTCCTGGTATCTATGATGTGTTTATCTACTTTCCAGTAAACAACTGCAAGTTTATATTTTAACAATTTTGTAAAACCGCTATATTTTGAGGCCAAAAAGAGGTCTTACTGGACCTACTCATTCAAAGTTGAATTCTTTTGATAATATCTAGTTTAATTTGTCATAGTTTTGTCGTCCATTACTTTTGTTTCTCATGTTATGACATGTATAACAGTTTTTACAATTTAATTTCGTTCAAAATACATAAGGAAATTTCTGAACAAAAACAATACTGGTTATATTACTAAAAATTGAAAACGTTTTACAACAAAAATCTATCCAAATAAACAAAAATAACTATGACAATTCTGCTTCTATTGGTACCTAGTACATTAAAATCCGACCAGAAATGTCCCCACAATAATTTTTTGAAAAAAACGTAGTTTTGTAAGATAGCGACATTATTTTTTTAACGTCAGAAACCACCTGTATGAAAACTTGTTAAACTTTATCGTAACGTGAATCGGTTTGACGTCGAATTACATCGTTAGTGTTGTAGTATACAGGTAGAAGTGGTGTAGGGGAGGTAACACTTGAAAGCATTTTTTTTAAGACATACGTTTCATATGCAAACACTTTTTCATGGCAACGCGTTAAAGAAGGAAAAATAAGTTGTTTGTGGCGTTTGTCCTGATTTTTAAGACTTAGGTCAAGCAAGTAACTTTTATATAAAACAAAAATATCTTTAATATATCGGAAACTAAAAGAGAACTACACCAGTCCTATAAGAATAAGACAATGTTGTATGATTGCCAATGAGACAACTCTCTACCAGAGACCGCATGACATAGTACGGCGTTCAATAATGTCATAATTAACTGGAAATGGGTAGGGTACCGTCCAGTCCTGTCAGTGTTACTTATGGGGATATTAATATGATCTTTAATAGTATTAAAGTTATCATTTTTTTAGCTGTAGTGAAAGTTGATTGGTAGATCGTTTGAATTTTAAATTTAGAAAAATAAATAAATTGTTTAAACTGCACACATTAGTATTTGGACTAATCTTAGTATATTATACCGTAAATTAAATACAAACCATAATGCATTAATCAATTGCAAATTTTAAAAATTAAATGACAATACTATCATGTGGGATATTGTTTGAATGTTGTATAGTACCAATATGTAGTTGAAATATCAGTTTATCAGTACATAGACAACAGTGGATGACGCGTAATATTTAAATACTAGTATATCAATAAAATGACACGGAAGAACTGTTATTTATTTAATTTAATTAAAATGTTTTCAAATTATCGATTGACAAGGGTTTAATTTTATAATTATTAAGTTTAAAACAAAATGGCGTTTGTGCAGTCGGTACAAAGAGCACAAGTTATAGTAAGATGCCATCTTTGTGTCAGTGAAACTAAAATTGAATGGAAATGTGTAGTCTGCTCTGTACTGCTGTGTAGTGAATGTAAAGAGATTCATTTGAAAACTACAAATTACAACGGTCATAAAATTGTAGATATTAAGGAAGTGAGACCGAAAGATGGATCTAAGAGAATTTTGAGTTTTAGTGAAATTAACTGTCCGGAACATAACGACAACCCTTGCGTGTTATATTGTAAAAGTTGCAAGACATCGATCTGTATTAAGTGCGTTACCAAAACTCATAAAGGTCATAACTTCGTTGATGAGGATGAATACAACGACGAACTTAACGAACAAATTAAAACAATGGAGTTAAATGAAAGTGTGCCGACCGAGATGAATGAGGTAGGCGAGTTACAACAAAATCCGAACATTAAAGTTATTAGGAAATATACCACTGAATTTAGGCAAATCTACGCAATGGTTTCATGTTCGTTTGATTCACTGTGGATTTCTGACTTGTTACAAAATGTTATAAAGAATGTAAAACTGAAAAAAGACAATGTTCAGACCATAACTGAGTTCAATATTTCGGTTTATGACCTGACTACTACTTCAAATAACAACCTACTTGTATCAGTAAGTGATGAATCAAGGCTTAAGATATTAAAAAAAGGATCAAAACAAATATCACAATCTTACTACGATGTAAAACCATTGTGTACATGGGGTATACATGTAACCCGAGATCAGCAAATAATCGTAGGAGCAAAAACTCCAAGATCAGGATATCGTTCAGGGACTCAGTTAGTGATAGCAATGGATGAGAAAGGGAATAATTTACAGAAATATGAACATGACAATAACAAGAAACTTATATTTACACTCCCATATAAGATAACCACCACCAGTAATGGTAACATTTGGGTGGTAGATATGTTGGATGAAAATGGCAGTGGTAGGGTGGTAGTACTGGGACAGACAGGAAACGTTATACAAATATACACTGGTCATCCTGAAATTAACTCTAAAGAAAAACCATTTAATCCTACGGGAATTCTGACTACACCAGCAGAAAATGTTGTTGTGGCTGACTGTTTAAATCATACCCTACATATAATGAACAGTAATGGATCTTTTCTTTCATATATCAGGACGGACGATGAAGCAATAAGACTCCCGCATTCTCTTGCACTGTCTACACAGGGACATTTTTATATTGGTAGTAGTACTCCAAAAAGAAGTCCTAATTCCGTAAAAGCTAACTTGTATGAGGTGAAATACTCGGGATTTTAAGAAATTCAAGGGTTAACCAATTTGGCTGTTCTTTTAAGTCATATAGCTCTCATAACTCCTAGGATTCATTACGTATATAGTTCACCGTACGATTTAGGAACAACGAGTTAAACCAATATCACACAAGGAGCTATAAAGGGCACATAAATAAAAAAAAATGGAAATAACCCAAACGAGATAATTATGGATATTCATTTTCAAAACAATAAACGATTACCAAATATCAAATTATGTGTTAAAATTTGTTTTTCTTTTTTTCACTCTTTGAATATGTGAAAGTCTTTTGTTTTCTCTAATTCAGAAAATGATATTTCTAAAATATTGATACTTTGAAGATTCGAGAAAGGAACTTGGAGATACTAATTAAACAAAAAAATTGAAAGTCGACAAAAACAAAACCAACAGTAGGACAATAAAACGTTAACACGACACAGACGCATCAACCTTCAAAAACATACTTACCTCATTATACATTTGGGATGATCACATGATTTTACATACACCTTTTAAACTAATCGATCTGTCAAGTTATTTCCTGTAGTCTTTTAGAAAATAAGATTTGTCTTTCTTGGGCTAATGCTTATAAAACTATCTTTAGAAATAGATACTTTGAAATTTATTAAAATATAAATATCTGTTTTTGTCGTATATAAATTAACTTTAAAATCCCATTACTCATAAAGACATACAAATTGAGATTAACTTATAAAACATTAGGCAATCACTCTGCTATCCAACTGCATGTTATTGAATGATTTTCTCCTCATTCAGTAATTTCCCTATAGAAGAACATTTACAAGAATATTGATATATGACAAATAATAGTACAGAAGACACAACATAGAAAACTAAAGCCTTAGCATCATGAATCATACCCAAAACTAGGTGTGATCTCAGGTGCTCTGGAAGGGTAAACAGATTTTACTCCACATGTGGCACCCATCGTGTTGCTTATATTATTACAAATCCGGTTGATAGTCTAATTCGATGGGACACTTTCGTGAAAAGGGAAGGGTATTGTAGTTACGACATAAGGAACATATCCGATATCATCTGTGAAACGGTTATTCCATAACGGTCAACCAACTCGGGATGGCGTCCGTAAAATTTACGAAGGGATGATTTTAACTTCACCATTTGGAACTTCTGTTTTAATAGCTTCCTTGTGAGCAGCTATCCTCTATCAAGGAAATCATGATAAGAACTACAAGCCCGGGAATATCGTATCAATTGGAAGGTATATACTTTGTATGCATGCGCTGCTGGAATGTTGCTACATAGAAATTAAATAATTACAAATGGGAAGATAAACTCATCTCTTTTGTCGTTAAATTTTGTTTTCAATCGACCCTCATTGTCACTTTCTATATGCAAGTCAAGATATGATATATCTGTTGTATATTTATTTCTAGTTCGAAGGGATACTTTCACTCAGTATAGTCACCAAATTTTGTATTATTTAGTGAGAGAACATCATATATATAGCGGAACGTAAAGTTAAAGACCATTGCTAACTTTTTATCTTTCCTCCAGAGAAGTTTCTGTATGAAGTCAGCCTCATAATGATAATAAAGAAGCAAGTCGGCAAGAAGAGGGCTCTTTTTCCTATTCGCCGACAGATGTTTCGTGAAAATTCGTCAAATAGTGAAAAAAGTAGAAGTAATAATATGGGAAGAACGTCTCACCATGATCTTCCTGCAAATAATTAGAATAACAATATTATTTGTTTGTTGTTGTTTGAATATACAGATATACAATTGATGCATCAAATTCCATTATATTATCAAGGATAAAACCAGAAATTAATTATCAATTGAAAATAATATATTATGATAAAACTAACTTTGGTTATCAGAAAAACAGAACGCTTTTGCGACATTGAAATCTGACTATTGCAATATGCGTTGAATTTGTAGTCTGAGTGTAGCTCTCATCCATCAGATACGGCCAGCAATTTGATTAATTTTATGGTAATTTAATGAAAATAACACTACCCTTTTCCCAAATGTGACCTACCAAATTAGACATATTACCGCGTTTGTCATAACATGAACAACACGATGAATGACACCTGTGGAATAGGATCTGGTAAACCTTCTGGAGCAACTGATATCCCCTCTTTGTTTTTGTTTTACCCATTCTTTTATTTTCGAGATATTAGTTTGAATATTCTTCTGGTATCTTTAGCCCCTCTTTAATATATTACATGCGCCTGAAGTGTTTTTTTCTGGATTTATCCACACCAGAAGTGGTCAAAGCTAAACATTTGAAATCCAGAGTTAAACACTATAAAGAAATAAACCGACAATAGCCATATGAATAAAAAAAAACGAAAAAACGATAACTTCATTTAAGGTCAACTGTTGCCTGGTGTGTTGGATCTTTAGTTTCTTTTTCTTCACATTTATCAACTGGGAATTGGAAAAAAAACTATCAAAACAAAAGTATTGACCTCTTGGTTGATTTCTATTGTAAAATGCGTTAGTAGTGTTTTCAAGTGTGTATCAAGATTTTCCCTTCGCTTCGAAAGCAGCTGGACTTATTTCATGTTTCTGGTTTAATTTGTGTTGGTCAGTCTTTTATTTTCAATAGATCTTCTGTAACACAAAAAGCTGTTTGTTTTTATTTTTTTCACGATATTGTCAGTCTTTCTTTTACTTTCTATGAAAACTTGCACATTTGTTGTATTTTGACTTTATTCGGTTAATTACTTGTTAAAATGTTTGGCCTCAATACAGCTTTCCTTTCAGTTGTATTTAAAAATAACAAAAATGGCCCAAAGATCGGTCATCTCACACTGGACACATATGTTATATCTTAGATCAAAATCGCATGATAATCCATAATGATGGGAAAGTAAAAGTAAAGCAGTTTACTTTACAGTTCTCACATTAAACAAAATTACCAAAGGTTTCTTTTCTTTTGAACTTGTCTTCTGCTGAGAATTAGATGTCGTCTGCAGCTGGGAATTAGATGTCGTCTGCTGTGGGAATTTGATAACTACTGAAAATAATCTACGCAATAGCAAAAATTACCACATTACATTATTGGTGTAGAATTTCTCTGTGATAAGTCTTCAAGATATCAGCAGAAGTCATACAATTGCCATCTGCTGCCATTTTAGGATGATACTGAGAAAAGAAATCTGATTAAGGTTTCGAAGCTTCCTGTGAATTCGTGATGACAAAAAGGCGGAAGAAGCCATATCGTTCTCCTTAGGTATCATAATAACATATTAAAAATCAAAGTAAGAATTATCTATAATAAGCAAGTCAATCCTTCTTTCATATATCAAACCTCATCAAGAAAGTTGAATTACATGGTTTCTTATTTTTCTTTTCATAAACATGATTGTGGGTAGACGCATTGTTATTGAACTCTCAATCCTAGGGATTTGACCTATAGTTTAGTTCAAAATGGTTATCGGTCTGTCGGGCAGACGGGTAGTATCAAAATACATGTCTGTTGATTTTGTTTTAAATTAAAAGGGTATTGATGTTCAAGGATAGTTTCCAGTCATTAGAGTTGACAAATATTTTTGTTTGAGTATGGTTGTTCATCTTTTTATCTCGAGGCTGTAATATTACGTGTGTTTAAATAGTGGTTTGCCCAAAAATAATTCAGAAAATTGTATAGAAAATTCATTTATGACTAATTATTTCCTTTTAGGGAAATGATCCTTTTTTTTATAGAATATTTGATCCACTGAATATAGAAAAATTTAGTGCCAGTGGAGCATCCGTGTACTATGGACACATTCTTGTTTTGTCATATGAAACCGTTCCATATAAAGTTTGATTCTTGTTTTTCAAATTACAAAGTACCACGCACAATGTCTAGTTCGAAGGACATTTTGGATTGTTATGAATAAACGGCTAGACTATAACACAACATCAGAGCAACACGACAGATGCCAGATGTGAAGCAGGTTCTTCTTACCATTTCATATCACCTGTGATATATCCAGGTTGTAATCTCTTTTTATTTATTTTGGGTTGGGGAGGAAGTGTTGTTGCTCATTATTTATGTTTTTATGTTTTGTTTCGTGAACTATTGTTTTTCTGTTTGTTTGTTTCAACCATGTCGTTATCAGTTTAGTTCCGACTAATTAGTTGATATATCCCTCTGTTAAATCTGTAGTTTTTATTGTTTCATTAGATAATAATCCTGTATACATGTAGCAGTTTGTGCATAAACATATACATTGTATATCTCATAAAGGTGATTGTGTGTTTTAAGTAAAATTATGAAAATTTAGAACACACGTGCTGTATATATGCATGGTATCAATATGGGTTTTGAATGTAATGGTATTCATAGAATATACTTAGAACTTTATGTTATCCATAGAATTTACTTATGACTTGTTGTAACATGCATCTATATTTCATTTAAATCTTGTTTTCAAATTATTATTGTCTGTATTTGAATCACGCCTCTATTGTGTTTTTTATAAATAAAACATTGAATTATTTGTTGAAAAAGCACGTAAACGCAGTTTTTTTTTATTTGATTAAACGATATATCAGATTGTACAATGAAAACACGATCAAAACGACCATCGGTTATGTTTATCAAATTATGTGCACGAGGACGACTAATTAACTTTAAAATTCAAAAATTATTGACAATTATCGATAAAAAAACCAATCCTATTTAAAAACAAATGATCCAATTCTGTCAGGAAAATGGACCTAAGACATCTTAGATATATATGCTTTTTTTTTTTAATTTAAATTCTTTTTTATCATATACCTCTTAACAATTCAACGTATAAACGCATCCCTGACGTTTAGTTGTAATATCACTATTGATGTTCCCCTATTAGTCTTTGTTAAAGTATTTTCTTTCGTGTACAACCGGATGTGACGTACCATGATTTGGTGGTATTACACCTCCAAAACACCTAAATGTCAAATAAACTTAATGTTATTTTTTTCTCTCCAATTGCAAGTTATTTCAAGCATATTTGTTAAGTTTTGTCTCAGTCAGAGCTATAGTTTCAGAGAAAATCACTATAATGTAAGGCCATATCCTACGACGATTTCAGTCTAATTTCTTCGAAAAATTCTTATTTCAGTGTATCATTATTTAAATGCAGTGTTGACTAATATCTGATCATATACTCATGATCTATGCATTCAAACAATTAAGTAGGATACAAAAAAACAACTTTAAGATGACAAAAAAAATTATTGCACCTTTAAAAGTTCAGCGTATAGACTTTTACACCGTTGTTGAAAATGCATACACCCTGATAACTAATAATATCTTATAATAGGCTACAAAAACCAAACGCCTGATAATAAAATTGTAAAGTAATTCACGGGAGAAAAACCAATAGCCTGTTAACAATAAACAAGTATGTCAGACAGCAGCAATAACCAAAAAATATGACGTCATAGAAAAAACTATTGATTGCACTTATAAGGGTGCAATCTACAGATTTTTCTATGACGTCATATTTTGAGGGACCATGTATTATCAACCCTTATTGGTGTTTATGTTAATAAAGATACTTGTATAAAACTAGATATCATTTGAATCAGGATTTTCTGTAGTAGTTTATAATGAAATAAAAATAAATTGTACTTTTAATAGTATCAAAAAGTTTTATCCAGAGGAAATTGGAAAAAGATTGCATATCTTCGCATAAAAATCTGAAATCAGTTCATGTGCAGACCAATGAAGACATGATACATGCACATTTTTTAAAATCAAAACTGTTTGAATTTCGTAGGTTTTTATCCTGTCTTTCAAAAATCTCATGCTGCAGGGTCATTCGACTCCTCTGAAAAGAGCTACACATGTGCAGTGGCTGCAAACAAGTTTTCAATTTTCACTGCCAAAAAAAACAAGATGTTTACAGTGTTGTCTCCCCTCAAAACATGTATATCTTATTTATGTTTTTGGGGAATTATTGGCTTCCCAGCCAATAATTTGCCAACATGTTTCCCGCATAAAGTAAACTCAGTGTAACTTTGATCTTTTCTTTGATAATCCGGTGATCGCAATACGCATTGACCAGTCACTGATATAAACTTTTATCTAACTGATCATTTTTACACGTGTTCAATATCCATAAAACGAAAATGGAAAAGGGGCAAATACCAATACGCACAGTTTAACTCAGTTTTTAAAGAAGTCCGAATCCGATGTCAGAATGGGTAAAAAAAATAACTAAGCAAAATGACAAGTATACACACATAAACAAAAGACTACTCGCAGTTACTGACATTCCAGCTCCAAACCTCAATCAAAATGTTTGAAAGGTGATGTTTTCATCAATTGAAAATCAAGTGCAATCCCTCCCGTTAGGGGTTTTGTATTATACCATCATAAAGTATATGAGAAGAACATATCCCCTATCATTCCAACAACTGGATTTAGAATGCTTCATTGTTGATTGTCTATTAAGTGTTAATTGGCAAACTGCAGCTTTAAAACTTCTTAGCTGCCAAATTTTCACATTCATAACACACCGAATAAAATACCTGTTTGACGCTTATACGGCATTAAAAATTAAAAATGATAAAATCGTGCACATAATATTAAGTTAACTTTATGATTCAAACATGTATTGGTTCAAGAATTGTATAAACATTATTTTTCGGAAGTCACTCGTTCCATATGACTTCAAATAAGCTGTTAACTTTTTTGTTGGAAATTTAGCATGTCGGAGCCTTTAACAACCGACTATACGGTAATGTTTTTTTTCTTATTGTTGAATGCGGCGAGGTTGTCCATTATTGCTTACAACCACTTTATTGAAACTTTGGTGGATAGTTGTTCCATAGCAAATCATACCACATCTCAATATTGTATATTACTGAAAGTAAATTCAAAACATCATTTCCAACGCACGGAATTAATCAAGAGCTTATTTCTTCATCGATTTCAGAACGTGTTTGGTAACTTTTGTCTTTATATAATAATAAATTCATAATAAAACATAATCTTTTACCAAAATAATTGTAGTTTTGTACAATGGAAAGTAGAAAAATCAAGCAACAAACATTTTTATTTTAATTGCATTACAAAATGCATGAACAGCATCTTTTTTTTTTTTTATTAAAGTAGAATAAAATACGGCCTTGAAGGAAGTTGAAAAATATCAACGGTAGTAAAATGACACGTTTTGATTGAAAATGAATAATAAAAAAGACCAATATATATACTCTCTACCTACCAATCAAAACAAAATATGACTAGACATGTGTTGTGTAGGCTGTATTGCAATAACTATATGATTTATTTGCATTCATCTGCTACATTTCAATAAATGTATGCAACTTAGTACAATGGAGTTCACATTTAGATTAAAACCTAAAGTGGAATTAATGCATGACAAAAGGGATTTCAAATTCCTGTTCATGATTTATGCCTTTGTTGCTAAACCACATTTATATGGTAATATGCTTTCACAATCAGAATGAAAAGTTGAGAGATGATAATTTATTTCTTTGATTAATATTCCATATTTTTGCAGCTTTTGCAGTTCTCATGTACTGAAGAAAAAAATATGTATTTAATAATAAAAAAGAAAGGATTAAAAGGTTGTTTTCATAACTTATCGAAGTCCATCTAGTTTCAGCCTCCACATATTGTAAAAATAAGCTAATAAGTAATTGCATTTCATGATGGTAATTTTGCTTTAAGTTATCAAGAATACACCTAGTATATTACGTAAAAGTACCGACGGGAATCTTATGTAAACACGAATATAGTCCTAATTTAGTTATTTCCGTTTCAAAAGAGAAGCACTATACTATTTTTGTGATTTTACTTTATACTATATATAGTAGATTACGAAAAGGTACCGACAGGAACTGACTTTAAATTAATCTTATGTAAACACGAAAATACTCCTAATTTAGTTATTTCTGTTTCAAAAGAGAAACACTATAATAAGTTTAACGACACAAAAGACAGTGTCTCGTTCCCTATTGTTTTATTTACTTTCTAGTAAGATGATATCCCATCAAAGTGTACTTGCAACGTTATCACAACTTTTAATTTGTTTACAGTCCAAGAAGTTGCAGTGAAGTTTTAAATGAACGTAAGCTAAAATATATCACGTAGTCTTTTATAGATGCGAAGATAAAATCTTGACATTAAAAAGGGACAATTAGAGTAACTTACAAAAAAACCCAATCGAATTGTATAAATTCTAAAAGTAGCGATAACGGTGCATTATCAGGGTAACCATGAATCATCCTCGATCTTAACACTTGTTTCATTATGAGTGTATGCACACCGTTATAAAAAGTTACAGATGAACTCTTTTATCAAATTGTTTGCAACATCTTCGAGAAGTTTTACTCCATTCTGACAGAGTGGTGATCTTATATCACTTAATTTACCTTTTCTTTAGGATTAAATACCCTTGAAATATCTTTACTTAAGGTTACTTGAACCTTACTTTAACTTGTACATGTATATAAGTCATTTCGTCTTTATCAAAAGGCTGAGTGATTTATGACTGTATGTCATAAGTAAATGAATTCCATATAATATTAACACCATATCATTATGTTGTGAGACGCTACACTACTCCAGAGAGTATCGTAGCGAAAAACTAACAGCTGAGATAGATGCTAACATATACATGGTCAGGCATTTGATATCATTGTTCCATATATATATATATATATATATATATAACAAGTCAAAAAGGGTACAACATCACCATAAAATAACTATAAAATATACAAATATTAGATATTTCGGATAACAGATATCCTTCTTCAATAATAGCACGATGTCAATTATTGAAGAAGGATATCTATTATTGAAGAAGGATATCTGTTATCCGAAATATCTAATATTTGTATATTTTATAGTTATTTTATGGTGATGTTGTACCCTTTTTGACTTGTTATATATTATATTTTGTAGTGTACAGAATCATATTACATGATCCATCGCCTTGTAAGATTGATCGTTGACTATTTATTCAGTCATTTAATATATATATATATATATATCAATGGAGTGAAGGAAGTTTGTTCTTACTTGACAAATGGAAAATAAAGAATGCAACTTTTAAGATAAAAAAAATAAGAGAAAAAATAAACTAACATAAGATCAAATCTCATTAGACGAATTTGGATATACACAGTCCAGGGAAACCGCGGGAATCACATGAAATTTGAAAATTGAGACACAGGTATAAACGTCGACAGGGCAAGATTTGTGTGCTAGGATTCATCACTAATCATGCAAATTCATACTCGATAACAAAAATGAACACAAAAACTAATAAAAAAGTGATTTTTTAAAAGTTATGTCAACAGTAGATATTGAATTTCAACAAGGTAATTTTTTCTAATATTTCTGAAATCTTTATACTCCTTGTCTTCTGTCTTTAAAGGGAACATAGGAATTGCCTTATTATATATAGGAAAATCTTGTTAGATATATGTTTTCACTTGAATTATCTGATCAAGTGTTTTATCACCTCGAGTTATAAACAAGATTTTTATATCCATTTACATTATTCTAAAACAGTCTGTGTTGCGTAGGAAGGAAATTTCATTTCATTTCGTTTTTGACGATGATAGAGATATTGTTATGGAATATTTTAGATTTTTTTGGTGTCTTAGAGAAATTTAATAATACTACTTTTAATGACTCTAACAACATATATCTGACACCAAGCTTTTAACAGTGGTGAACAACTGATTCACGAAAACAGAACTCAAGATTGTAATTGGATATCTTGTGTTTCTGGCTGGCGTGATTTTAACTGTATGGATTCTTTTTAACGCGTTTAAGTTTGTTTCAGAGAACATAAAGCCTATCAAATATTCGTAATGTCAATGGTAGCTTGAGGATGGTTTCTATAAATTGGCAACATTTATATCAATATTTCTTGACATTTTGGAGAGTGAAATCATACTATATTTGTAAATGCTGTTTCTGATCAAAAGTGCAAATAAACTTGGTTATCATCTGTAAAGCGTCTTTTGTTCAAGTTATTTTTTTTTCAATACAAAAAATCTAAATACCGATTTTGTTTTGTTCAATCAACTGTTTCTCAAACTTAACTATTAATTTTTTTGGTCAATCTCAACATGACTATGCTAAGTTTAGAGACTTGTTATTAGTATTCTGCGGTTTGTCTTTGTATTGATAACCAAATGTATATCATTGATGTCTAGACATTAGAAAAAGTGTGAATGGTTGTCTTTAGAGCCTCTAGTTTTGTTAATCTCAACATGACTATGCTAAGTTAAGAGACTTGTTATTAGTATCCTGCGGTTTGTCTTTGTATTGATAGCCAAATGTATATCAATGATGTCTAGACATTAGAAAAGGTGTGAATGTTTGTCTTTAGAGCCTCTAGTTTTGTTAATCTCAACATGACTATGCTAAGTTTAGAGACTTGTTATAAGTATCCTGAGGTTTGTCTTTGTATTGATAACCAAATGTAGATGAATGATGTCTAGACATTAGAAAAGGTGTGAATGTTTGTCTTTAGAGCCTCTAGTTTTGTTAATCTCAACATGACTATGCTAAGTTTAGAGACTTGTTATAAGTATCCTGAGGTTTGTCTTTGTATTGATAACCAAATGTAGATGAATGATGTCTAGACATTAGAAAAGGTGTGAATGTTTGTCAGCTTGATATCTTGATTGAAAAGAACGTTTATAAAGTTGTACACCTTTCGGCGTTATAAGGGTATCAATAAATTAAATCATAACGTGATTTACAATACTAAGAAATCTTGCAGATCTTCTTTTTCAGTTTTGTTTGATATTTGGAATCCTCTCTGTTTTATCCATGTGGTGCCGTTACAAACTTTGCACTCTAACTCCAGTTTTTGTTTTGTAATTTACTGATCTGTAGTTTAAATGACCAATTTTTGGAATTCTTTTAAAATACTTTTTTTTGTTTTTAAGACACTCTTGATAAAGTGAAATGTATGAACACTTTAGAGAGAGAAACACTTCGAAACAAATTTTCAATGTCACTTAGCTCATAATAAAAACCACGGAAGATAATTCATTTGTTCTCCTTTTTTTATTTAGTTGATAATATATATCATTTATTGATAATAATTCTTAAACAAAAGAGTAATGTCTTAGTACACACTAACAAAGCAGTAAACAACTGAGTGAGTGTTCATTATAACTAATGTTTTGACCTAATTATCAGACAAAGATGTAAATGAAATATCTTAAATGAAAATTGAACAAGGTGGTACCTAACACTTGCACTAAAATTAATTTGGCTCGTTTAATTTTTATCAAATTTTGACAACATATTTACTTTAACCCTCTCGCAAAAGTATAAAAATTTCAAAATATTCGAACCGACCAATTTATTACACTGGTTTTAACAACACAACGTAATTAAAACGATTAGCTGGTTTTACAGAGTTATCGCCCTGTAGCGTTAGGTACCACCTTAACATCAATTCAAATTAAATAGTTATCAAAGGTACCAGGATTATAATTTAGTACGCCAGACGCGCGTTTCGTATACATAAGACTCATCCGTAATGCTCATATCAACATATTTATAAAGCCAAGAAATTACGAAGTTGAGGAGCATTGAGGATCCAAAATTCCAAAAAGTTGTGCCAAATACTGCTAAAATAATCTAAAACATTGTCCTTATCATAGGTATATATCCGGTATGTAAATACACAGCACACCTCATAAGATCAAATTGATTGTTTATTGTATATATTGCTGTTTACCAATGAAACCTGATTTACAGCATACCATCACTTGTTAAATGTACCGCTGAAAGCCCAGGGATTATATAAGTTGAAATTAACTATGCATAAAGTTAGTATAAATATCTGAATAAATTAGTATTTGTTACAACTCTTCAATTAGTATTTTATTGATATTCATAATATTATCTATGTAACAACATTTATTTTATTTTTGAAACTACACTCCTTCCAACGAAATTTGAAATTGCTCGGTTTTTCTGTAGTGCCATTGAAAACATAAAAAATCAGTAGCGACGTTGAAGAAGTGGAAAAATTGAAACTTCAAAACGTTATCTCCTTTATATTCACAATGCTATGGGTGAAGTTATTTCAGTAATAAAAACATATATATTGTTTGAAATATGAATCGTCAAAGTGACGTTTCAGTTGCCGTTTTTTTACGTATCATTACTTAAGTGTGACGTTTTGAATATAGTTCAGTCTTTTTTGTTCTTGTTAGCCTTAAGCTGTATAATTTAATCACCTAACGTACTTATGTTCATCTATGGTTGAAAGTATCTAATTAATTTGTTTATTTGAAGAAAGTACAATAGTGATATTTAATATTTTTCTCTCTTCAATGAATTTTCATAAATACGTGAGGCTTCCTGGAAAATAGGCGTTTTGGTACGATTATAATCGATTCTAAGAAACACAGAGCTCCGAAAGTCCATCTAATTGTAATTTAATAACGTGTATTTTGTAGCTAACGAGATGAAACTGCAAGGTTTCTTCTCTCGCCTTTGTGTCTATTTAAAAAAAAAAGCCATTCAAATAGTTTTAAATGTCAGTATTAGCCTACAGTTAATTTCTGTAAATTAGAAACTATCAAACAGAAGTTGCCTGACATTTTTAAGTTGATATAGTAATGTCGGAATGTACTATTATATTATTTGTTAATAAATTTTTCTGTGTTGAATTTTTTTTTACTGTATTCCTGTCATGTAATGTTGTCATTTTAGCGGTATACTTAACATTGCCATAACGCACGTGATTTGATACATCGATAACCTACAACCAAAGCAAGGAGTAATATACTTTAAATGATAAAGCCAGGTTCAACCCACCATTTTTTCTTTAAATGCCCTATACCAGGTTAGGAATACGACAGGTGTTATATACTATAAAATTGAGAATGGAAATGGGGAATGTATCAAAGAGACAACAACCCGACCATAGAAAAAACAACAGCAGAAGGTCACCAACAGGTCTTCAATGTAACGTGAATTTCCCGCACCCGGAGGAGTCCTTCAGGTGGCCTCTAAACAAATATATACTAGTTTTTATGTTTTTATATTTGTACTGCAGTGTTTCTGTTGTTTCGTTGTTTTCCTCATATAGTTGGTGTGTATCCCTCGATTTTAGTTTGTAACCCGGATTTGTTTTCTCGCAATTGATTTATGACTTTTGAACAGCGGTTTACTGTTGGTTTTTTTATGAATAGTCAACTTTTAAGTACAGTTTGTCCGCAGATAAATTATATTTAGGAACAACGGAAGTACGTCGCAAGTGAAATGCATCACGTTCACATACACAATTCAAATCTACTATTTTATATTTCCGTAAAACAATCAAAAATGAAAAGTAGTGACAAAAGTTCAATAGATACATTGCATGAGATCTATCTGATAATAGAACAAAAACTCATCTGCAAACCCATCTATCTTAATAACAAGTAAAATATTAAATAAAATCTTCCATCCATAAAAGTTATCACTTCTTAAATTTAAAATGTAGTAATTGAATTCAATTTTCTATAATTTCAATAATGTCTTTAACTTGATTTACAACAAAAACAAACAAATGTGAATTTTTATAACCATAAGTCTAATAATCCGTTTAAATCCCTTAGATACATATAATTGACACTGTTATACTCCTAATTGACTTGTTGTCTTTTAATTTAACAAAAGTGTGGGGTAAGATTTTTTCTTTTGCGATTTTGTGTTGACAAATAATACTGCTTTTGGGCCATCGACTTTGAAAGATGCAGTTTTTTGGATGTCAGGGTGACATTTTATTTATAATAACGTCTGCTTTTATTCACGTCACGTTGTTTTTGAGGCAATATTATTAGTAGCAAAAGTGAAAATAAACATTTTGACCCTTGCCAAGGAGAGAATTTATTTGCAGTGACCATTTAGTTATTTGAGATCAAGGTTTATGGTTTCAACGGTTTCACTTTCAGGCATGGTAAATTTTAGTGGTAGGTTATCACGATTAGTTCCATGTTAAACACGTCAAAAAATGACTTTGAAAAAAGAAAAAGAAAAAAAACACAAAAGATAATTCAAGCTATGGGGATTATTAGGGAGCATGACAGCCAAATGCATTTTTTATCGGCCTGATCTGTAATTTCTGAATAAAATCCCGAAATTTACCTTTCTGAATAAATTTCCTGGTGTTTTGGATAATATACCTCAAAGTGATATGGGTGTCTTTCGCCATCTTGGATTGGAAAAAACCTGAGAATCTACGTCCAGATTTTCAATCAAGTTAGCAAAATTTGATGCAGAAATGCAGATCTAGATAACTAATGTGAATTTGCTTTTAAAGAACAAATTTCTTATATTATAACTTATAAATATTGATATTTTTTTATGTGTTGATTAAAACTGATTTTTTATATTTTTAAATTGGCATTTTAAGGGGTGGTAACTCTTAAAGACTGCATTTTCTGAAGGAATTTACATGGATATTTGCTATTTTGTATTTTAGCTGGAAAAAACGTACGGTGACCCAATCCTTTCTTTTGATATTCTCAAATTATTTTATGAAAGCTATCTTCTCGTATTTTATTTTACAATTCCATCATTTAGTTTAGCTTTTAATCACATAATGATGATTTTTCCTGTATAATCCATACAAAATTTGTCATTTTGTCACGACATGTAGCATGAGAAAATGCGCAGTGACCTATCATTTCTTTTATATTTTTTTTTATAATATATCAATAGATACAACGTTTTGGCAAAGTATGAACGAATTTTATTATTTTCAATTTAGACTCCCATACCACCTTAAGTTTCTGCCTGTTTCCTAGTTTTGACTTTATAATCAATTTATGAGATTTCAATTTCGATTAACTACTGTTATATGTCAAATTAATTAATGTCCCAAAGTTTCTCGTCTATAACGAGAATTAGGGAATCCATGAATGCTTTCATTATCTCCTTATTTGTCCAAAATGATTTGCATTGGTTCAATCCACCATTTTCTACATAAGAAAATGCCTGTACTAAGTCAGGAATATGACAGTTGTTATCCATTCGTTTGATGTGTTTGAACTTTTGAATTTACCATTTGAATTGGGACATTCCTTTTTGAATTTTCCTCGGATTTCAGTATTATTTTGTTTTTACTTTTAATTTCCATACATAAACATTTTATGAGCCTGTCCCAAGAAGAGAGCATCTAGTCTTGTTAGTCTTGTGGTTTTGTTTTTATTGTGGTTCATTTGTATGTATTTGAGATTATTGGGCGTCTACTCGCAGAACTAGTATACATTTTGTGCGAAGGGGCCAACTGACGACATATTGGAGGCCTTAAACTGTTTGTTTCTGTCATCTAGCTCTAACTTATTATTCAAATATATCACATCATTATGTATGTATTCTAAATATCTAGCATATTAGTCTAAAACTTCATATAATATTTACTTGAACTAAAATAGTTACCTGACTTGTATCAAAACTTTGCCATGATACGTGAACAGGGAAGAACGAGTCAAAATCCTGTTAAGACATGCATTTTTAATATTTTGCATAATATGCAACTTTTATGTGTTTAATAGGACGATGTAGTCGATCTAACAATTTAGCATGATACATAATAGTGTTAAGTGTATACATATCAGGTTCCGGCTTGTACGTCAAAATCTTGAAGATTGTTATTGAAAATTTTGGATTAGATCTTTCAAATCTAAAAAAAACCCATATCAATCCGATTGTGACATTTGGTTGTCTCGCTTGACTATATCTTGTTGTCTTTATTCCTTTGTGTAATGTTTTGTTTGTTAAATTGAATATTGTAATATCTAAGTTAAAACAGTTCCGCCGTATATATTGAAAAGCTAGAAGCAAATCGTAATTAAAACGATTAGTGTTCATCTAGCAAAAAGAGAACACAAATTTCTAGAAAATAATAATAGGGAGAAAAAAAGATTTAATTTCAATAATATAATCAGCCATCTAATAAGGTCTTAAAGCGATACTCAATCAATGTTAAATTCAAATATTTCATCATTTTGATACAACCTCCCAAATATACTTAAGGATCATTTAAAATAAAAACCCGAAAATAAACTGACAACATCGTGGCCAAAAAAGAAAAAGACTAACAGACAAACAAAATTATTTCACATAACTCAATATAGAACATGTAAAAAGTGAAATAAAAAAAATACTGAACTCCAAGGAAAATTCAAAAAGGAATGTCCCCAATCAAATGGCAAAATAAAAAATTCAAACACATCAAACGAATGGATAACAACTGTCATATTCTCCACTTGGTACAGGCATTTTCTTATGTAGAAAATAGTGGATTGAATCTGGTTTTACAGCTAGCTAAACCTCTCACTTGTATGACAGTCAGTATATAAGATTGAACAAGACGAAAAAAAAAACATTTTGGTTTGATCCCAGGTTCTCTGGTAGGGTAAATCCCAACATTCTAGTTTGATTGCAGGTGCTCTGGAAGGTTAAATCCCAACATTCTAGTTTGATCGCTGGTGCTCTGGAAGGTTAAATCCCAACATTCTGGTTTGATCGCAGGTGCTCTGGAAGGTTAAATCCCAACATTCTTGTTTGATCGCAGGTGCTCTGGAAGGTTAAATCCCAACATTCTAGTTTGATCGCAGGTGCTCTGGAAGGTTAAATCCCAACATTCTAGTTTGATTGCAGGTGCTCTGGAAGGTTAAATCCCAAATTTCTAGTTTGATTGCAGGTGCTCTGGAAGGTTAAATCCCAACATTCTAGTTTGATCGCAGGTGCTCTGGAAGGTTAAATCCCAACATTCTGGTTTGATCTCAGGTGCTCTGGAAGGTTAAATCCCAACATTCTAGTTTGATCGCAGGTGCTCTGGAAGGTTAAATCCCAACATTCTAGTTTGATTGCAGGTGCTCTGGAAGGTTAAATCCCAACATTCTGGTTTGATCGCAGGTGCTCTGGAAGGTTAAATCCTAACATTCTGGTTTGATCCCAGGTGCTCTGGAAGGTTAAATCCCAACATTCTAGTTTGATCGCAGGTGCTCTGGAAGGTTAAATCCCAACATTTTGGTTTGATCGCTGGTGCTCTGGAAGGTTAAATCCCAACATTCTGGTTTGATCACAGGTGCTCTGGAAGGTTAAATCCCAACATTCTAGTTTGATCGCAGGTGCTCTGGAAGGTTAAATCCCAACATTCTGGTTTGATCGCAGGTGCTCTGACAGGTTAAATCCCAACATTCTGGTTTGATCGCAGGTGCTCTGGAAGGTTAAATCCCAACATTCTAGTTTGATTGCAGGTGCCCAAGAAGGTTAAATCCCAACATTCTAGTTTGATCGCTGGTGCTCTGGAAGGTCAAATCCCAACATTCTGGTTTGATCGCAGGTGCTCTGGAAGGTTAAATCCCAACATTCTAGTTTGATTGCAGGTGCTCTGGAAGGTCAAATCCCAACATTCTGGTTTGATCGCAGGTGCTCTGGAAGGTTAAATCCCAACAGTCTAGTTTGATCGCAGTTGCTCTGGAAGGTTAAATCCTAACATTCTGGTTTGATCGCAGGTGCTCTGGAAGGTTAAATCCCAACATTCTAGTTTGATCGCAGGTGCTCTGGAAGGTCAAATCCCAACATTCTGGTTTGATCGCAGGTGCTCTGGAAGGTTAAATCCTAACATTCTAGTTTGATCGCTGGTGCTCTGGAAGGTTAAATCCCAACATTCTAGTTTGATTGCAGGTGCTCTGGAAGGTTAAATCCTAACATTCTGGTTTGATCGCAGGTGCTCTGGAAGGTTAAATCCTAACATTCTGGTTTGATCGCAGGTGCTCTGGAAGGTTAAATCCCAACATTCTAGTTTGATCGCAGGTGCTCTGGAAGGTCAAATCCCAACATTCTGGTTTGATCGCAGGTGCTCTGGAAGGTTAAATCCCAACATTCTAGTTTGATCGCTGGTGCTCTGGAAGGTTAAATCCCAACATTCTAGTTTGATTGCAGATGCTCTGGAAGGTTAAATCCCAACATTCTGGTTTGATCGCAGGTGCTCTGGAAGGTTAAATCCTAACATTCTGGTTTGATCGCTGGTGCTCTGGAAGGTTAAATCCCAACATTCTAGTTTGATTGCAGATGCTCTGGAAGGTTAAATCCTAACATTCTGGTTTGATTGCAGGTGCTCTGGAAGGTTAAATCCCAACATTCTAGTTTGATCGCAGGTGCTCTGGAAGGTTAAATCCCAACATTCTGGTTTGATCGCAGGTGCTCTGGAAGGTTAAATCCCAACATTCTGGTTTGATCGCAGGTGCTCTGGAAGGTTAAATCCCAACATTCTAGTTTGATCGGTGGTGCTCTGGAAGTTTAAATCCCAACATTCTAGTTTGATTGCAGGTGCTCTGGAAGGTTAAATCCCAACATTCTGGTTTGATCCCAGGTGCTCTGGAAGGTTAAATCCCAACATTCTGGTTTGATCGCAGGTGCTCTGGAAGGTTAAATCCCAACATTCTAGTTTGATCGCAGGTGCTCTGGAAGGTCAAATCCCAACATTCTGGTTTGATCGCAGGTGCTCTGGAAGGTTAAATCCCAACATTCTAGTTTGATCGCTGGTGCTCTGGAAGGTTAAATCCCAACATTCTAGTTTGATTGCAGGTGCTCTGGAAGGTTAAATCCCAACATTCTGGTTTGATCGCAGGTGCTCTGGAAGGTTAAATCCCAACATTCTGGTTTGATCGCTGGTGCTCTGGAAGGTTAAATCCCAACATTCTAGTTTGATCGCAGGTGCTCTGGAAGGTTGAATCCTAACATTCTGGTTTGATCGCTGGTGCTCTGGAAGGTCAAATCCCAACATTCTAGTTTGATTGCAGGTGCTCTGGAAGGTTAAATCATAACATTCTGGTTTGATTGCAGGTGCTCTGGAAGGTTAAATCCCAACATTCTAGTTTGATCGCAGGTGCTGTGGAAGGTTAAATCCCAACATTCTGGTTTGATCGCAGGTGCTCTGGAAGGTTAAATCCCAACATTCTGGTTTGATCGCAGGTGCTCTGGAAGGTTAAAACCCAACATTCTTGTTTGATCGCAGGTGCTCTGGAAGGTTAAATCCCAACATTCTAGTTTGATCGCTGGTGCTCTGGAAGGTTAAATCCCAACATTCCGGTTTGATCGCAGGTGCTCTGGAAGGTTAAAACCCAACATTCTTGTTTGATCGCAGGTGCTCTGGAAGGTTAAATCCCAACATTCTAGTTTGATCGCAGGTGCTCTGGAAGGTTAAATCCTAACATTCTGGTTTGATCGCAGGTGCTCTGGAAGGTCAAATCCCAACATTCTAGTTTGATCGCAGGTGCTCTGGAAGGTCAAATCCCAACATTCTGGTTTGATCGCAGGTGCTCTGGAAGGTTAAATCCCAACATTCTAGTTTGATCGCAGGTCCTTTGGAAGGTTAAATCCCAACATTCTGGTTTGATCGCAGGTGCTCTGGAAGGTTAAATCCCAACATTCTAGTTTGATTGCAGGTGCTCTGGAAGGTCAAATCCCAACATTCTAGTTTGATTGCAGGTGCTCTGGAAGGTTAAATCCCAACATTCTAGTTTGATTGCAGGTGCTCTGGAAGGTTAAATCCCAACATTCTGGTTTGATTGCAGATGCTCTGGAAGGTCAAATCCCAACATTCTAGTTTGATCGCTGGTGCTCTGGAAGGTTAAATCCTCACATTCTGGTTTGATTGCAGGTGCTCTGGAAGGTTAAATCCCAACATTCTAGTTTGATCGCAGGTGCTCTGGAAGGTTAAATAAATGTTAAGCTCATCAATTATACTAGGGTTATCATCGTGTACGCCAAGAGCGCGATTGATCTACACAAAAGATTTATCGGTGGCGCTAGCACGAAAAACGTCGTTAAACAAATCAATAACTAGATTTAAAGCTCCCAAAACCTTAACAGCAACTTAAAAAAAAGATACCACCAACACAATATAAAGACATGGTAAACAGTCACCTACAAAATTCTTGATTTGAGACAACCACAATCATTTATAAGTGTAAAGGTTAAAATAAGTAAGTCGGCTAATAAATAGTTCATTAAATTGTTCCTTTGTTTTGCATTTAAAAACTAAAAAAAACTCAATATAGTTATTCATGTTATTGTACGAATTAAATGCAACTCAATAATTTACGGGAAGACATTTGGTAATGAAACTGAAAATGTCAAAGGTTTTGATGTTGTTTTATCTACAGAATCTTATTTTTCATCTTGTTATTTCCTCATACATTGTCTTACTAAGGAATAACTTTTGTAAATCAATACAGTATTGACATTTAGAAATAAGAAGATTTTTATGGATACTGATACGGGCATTGATAGCAGTGACACAGCATTTGTATTTTTACTCAGTTTTTAATTAGGATTCAAATTGTAAGTATTTTAATGTACGAAAGAGCAAGCTAAAAACATAAATCTTGAGGTCGTGATAAGATGGAATTTTTAGACAGATATGATAAGCCTTATGTAGACGAAACGAGCGTCTGGCGTATTAAATTATAATACTTTTTTTTTATTCAACAACAATTATAATCCTAGTACCTTTGATAACTTTTTTTAGACAATATGTTAAACCTAAATCGCCTCGCGATCGTTTTAAAGAAATAGAAAACATAAACTGGGTCTGTCATATGTACGCGGTCAACAACTTATAAACATCCCCTTAATGTAAGAAGATATGCTAAAACAAAATAAATACTAACAAGTTTTTAAAATTGTGTCCGGCACATACAAAACATGAACCAAGGTTAAAATTGAGAATGGAAATGCGGAAAGTGTCAAAGAAACAACAACCCGACCAAAGACAGCCGAATGATTTAACTGTATCTTGCAATATTGCCTAGTGATCTTATAAAGGATACACAAACATTTGAAATTCGAACAATCACAAGTTCATAAACAGTAGGGCCTTAGTGACCAAGTGCGTGTGGTGCTTTAAATTGGCACTTCAAACAATCAATCAATCATAGACTGGACGTATTTTTATTCAAAGGTAAAACAAATTGAATACAAATGATCTGCAACCTTTAAGTATCTTAAATTGAATCAAATTCAACCAAGTGTTTACGCTCAGTATACACGAAAGGAATAAACAAAACGAGTGAATTATTTTAAAGTGAAAATTGTAGCTGCAACCAAAATCAAAGTTTAAGTTCACAATTTGAAAAATAATAATTTTATACTGCACAAAAACTCTGGTTGAAGGCGGATCGTGTTGTCGTGGGTTATCAGTAATCAAACATCGTTAATAAAGTGGTTGAGATTCCGAAAAGATGTTCAAAACGTATGAGTCGAAGAAAAATGGCAAGATCACGTAATCAACAGAAACCGTTCAATATGTATGCTAACAATTTGGGAATGCAAAGTAAATACTACTTGTACATATTTTGAGTAAAAGATAATGATATGCAGACATACTTGTTATGATTGCTAAAGAACAGCCTTCATGCTGTTAAACGGGAAATAGAATTGCGATACAATACACCAGTTTTGCGCCGAGTACAAAAAAGTTTATATATTTATGACATTGACCTTAATAATGTTTTAACTTAAATTAATACATTGAAAGCTTTATAAATCGGTACACAAATGTCAAACTTATTTTCATCCCTTAATGGACCCCTGATAGCGGAAAAAGTGTTCCATAATAAAATTGACTTGATACAAAATATAGCTTAGTTGCTATATTCAAGAAATTAACACAGGTAGTTGCAGTATAAAAGTTTGTATATACCCTTGGTTTTTCCGACGTAGTCGGTATAGTTTCGGTGTGTGCCCGTTGAACTTAAGGACGCTTAACTATGGCAACAGAATACGCATGCTCGAAAATCCTTTTTGTGATTGGACAAAATGCCTTCATGGTGGCTGATTTGGTTGTGTTTGAAAAAAACGTCTCGTTAATTATATCGTGAAAGCAAGTAGAACTAGAAATACTTGAACTAGATTTTACAAAGATTTATATTTTTTTTAATATAATTGTTTCTCCAATAGCTCTTTGCATTCATGACAGCTGTTTAATCGAGACAATTATATTATTTTTAATGTAAACTTTGTTGTACAACGTACATGACTTTTAGAACGCACATACGCATGTGAGATTTCCGCGGGATTTTTGGTGAATGTAAACAGAAAGGTTATCGAAATGATAGTTTTAAACATATACTCAAATCTAAATACGTCGGATATCTTTTTTAAAGATAGTTCTTGTTAAATGTATGGTGTTTCTAATGAAACTAATCTACAAGCTTTTATGAAACACCGAATCGTAACGAATTATTTTATCACTACAGTATAGGCCCGTTTTATAGTCAAATTCATAAAAGACTTGTTGTGTGGGATTATTGAACTGTTGTTTATGTTGCGTCAAGACAAACTCGATACGTCATTGTAAAGAAGAAGTAATCAAGAACAATATCCATAATACTATAGCCGTTAAAACATCCACTCCAATTATCATGTGACATTCAATATATTGACAATAATAAGAAGACACCCTAACGTCTTCATTAACGTTAAATGTCAGGTTTCTACTTCTGCAGTTAACATCTTAAAAATAGTTAGACATTTTATTCTTACATTATCTGATTATTATCAAAGTACGGATATACCAAGGAGACAAACAATGCAGAAATAGCATGACCAATATTTTCTACAAAAAGTTAATAAAGTTGTATGTGGTAATTATATAAATTCCCTGTTTACAAAAAGTTGAATTTTTCGAAAAACTAAGGATGTTCTTATCTCAGGCATAAATTACCTAAGCCGATTTGGCACAACTTTTTGAATTTTGGATCCTCAATGGTATTCAACTTTGTACTTGTTTGGCTTTATAACTATTTTGATTTGAATTTGTCTGGCGTACTAAATTATAATCCTGATAACTTTTGATTACTATATATAATATTACACAAAAGACAAAAATTGAGCAGTAAAATAAAATTCCTAAAACAGAGTTGATTGTTCGGAAGATACACAGAACGTTAAAAAATGAAACATAGCATTAATATACTGCAATTCCAAAACAATAAATACACAATAACAAAACACAAACACATAGATTTCAAATGCATCGACTTCAAATATGGTAATTGGATACGGATGAAAAATTAAAAACTGTTCACTCTGGAATTGAAACGTTTTCTATGATAATTGGGAGTTCAATAATTTGACATTATAATATTTTTTCATACTTTATAACTGCGTTTCCTATTTGAAATAAATTAAAACTTACTGCAGGCTCCTATCCTTACACTCTCCATCTTTGGAGAAACCTTTAATAACATTATCGGCACCAATTTTCCTGCACCAGATGCGCATTTTGACAAAACGTGTCTCTTCAGTGATGCTCGTGGCCAAAATATTTAAAATCCAAATTTTATATAAAAGATGAAGAGCTATAAACCAAAAGGTCCAAAAGTATAGCCAAATCCGTTAAAGGAATCAGAGCTTTGCATGAGGGAGATACATTCCTTAATTTATAATCATTTCTAGCATTTTGTTACAGCAAATTTTAATAACACAAAAAACCCGTATTTCATGCCAGCACTGAAGTACTGGTTACTGGGCATTCTTGATACTATCTTACGGTCCGACAATATTGTGGGGAGAACGACCACAACTTGCATAAGCATTCATCACATCAACCTGCACACGTTTCAAGTCAGGAACATGACTGGTGTTTTCCTTTCCTAAATTTAGGTGTTTTAGCTTTAGCTTTTGTCATTTTATAAAGGATTTTCCATTTTGAATTTTTGTTGGAGTTTTTTGCTATCATACTCTTTCAAGTAAAATTAATATTTGAGCATACCTTAAATGTCACGGTCTTTTACATTGGTCTTATTCTTGTGGACATTGGCAATACGAATTCACGATTATTCGATTATACCCTTTTGTTATTTTATTAAACAAATCAGGCCTCACGGTCATAAAACTTTCAGTCATGATTTTTTTACTCAGACTCAAAAATCAACCAATCAAATTGCTGGATTTCATGTTTCGAGCATGATTTTTGTGCTCCGAGCACTGAGCAAAGTTTTATGCACTCAAGGCCTGGTCTGACCTATGAATAGCACGTAAAACAAACCAAAATAAAATATCACGATCACGATTTAAATAAAGTGCCTACCTTAAGCATTAAGGGCATACGATACAGTTTTGATCCCGTATTTACAGTTTGATTAAAATTTCCTCACATGCTAATTTATGCCTGATTAAATCAAATATGGAATAAAAAATTGACCTTCATGTGCTACTTTTTGAGTTAAATGGGTAGAATTTTTATATATTTGCTCAAAAGTCGGATTTGTGGCCGTATTTTTGTATTTGAAAGAAAGCCATAACTTTTTTTTTTAAAGATAAACCCAAATTGTTTCTTGTAAAATAATTTGTAATTTCTGTATTTAATAGGTATCCTTAAAATTTATGCATTTTTTATTCAGAATTGACTCATATTTATCAAATGGTCTTGAAAGGGGGAAAAAAGTCATTTTTTGCTGTATATTTATCAAAATTAAAAAAAAAAGGACTATTTACAGTTTTATAAAATTTGGTCCACATAATCTCCCTGCAAAATGAAACAAAATGTCGTTTTAAAAAAATGGGGGTCCATGCACTCGTTTTTAAATTAATTCAGTTTTGAATGATAAAAATCAGTCGAAAAATGCATCTTTTCCCGATATGTCACAGTTTGACGTCACGAAAATAACATTTTACGTTAGCAACGTCATTATCTCCCCTGTAACGGTATCGTATGCCCGTAACTTGACAGTAGATGATTTTACCTCTGTTTATGCCCTTTTAATTGTATGCTGTAAAACCTTAGAATGATTGAATTTGGATTTGAAGTCAGTGCAAAAGTTGGTGTCAATAAGTCGTACCATTGTCAATACCGTATATGGGGTTTATACGCGGGGTCAAATTTTCGCTATTCTATAGGTGCCGCTTATAAAGCGAAAATTAAAAACCCGCGAAAAAAACACCAAAATACTGTATTGTAACGGGTGTCAATGTGGTACCTAATACCAAAACTGTAACTGAAGCCATTGGCGTACTTGGTACAAATGCCGTACCTTGTTAGAGTTAAGAGGGTAACACGACTTCTTTGTAAGGAAATCGGATTTAATCTAAAAGCAGTATTAAATGTCTATTTATTTCTAAATAAGAACATCTATATTGTTCTTTGTAGACGAAATCGTGCGTCTGGCGTAGAAAATTTCAACCTTGGTATATATGATGAGCTTATTTATACCTTTTTACTGTAGCAATTTTGAATAATGAAAGAAGTCACTCCCAATATACGTTTTGTAGTTTGTCAATATCAGGTTCGTGTGTTTTATTGATTTAAAATACTACTCTATATGATGTAGTGAATTCGGGCGCTTTTAATCCAAGAACGGGATGAAAATTCCACTAGGTATGCACATAGATAATTATGACGAAGAGACGAACAAACATTCAATTGAATTGTTACCCAAAAACTACTAATTATGACTCCAGCTCTTTTGTATCATCAATTGCCATCAATAACTTTCTAGGTTTCATAACAGTTTTTCAAATGCTAATAGTAAATATATCTACATTTGTAATATCCAATGTTAAAAGTGGTAAACTAAAACAAAATCATTGGATTTGGCGAACGTAAATATGGTAAAGCTCTTCAGAAGCACGAAGGTATATATTATATATTCTGCGGTACCGATATGATTTAATTCATCTCCAAACGAATAAAATCAATGTATGTTTCCTGTTAAAAAGTGAAATATTCCTGTACCCTGCCAGGAAAATGGCCATTGCTATATTATAATTTGGTACTGTGTGAGTTACATTATAAGGTTGTGTTTCTGTTGTGTCGTTGTTCTGCTCTTATATTTGATGTGTTCCCTCAGTTTAGTTTTGTAAATCGGATTTGTGTTTTTTCTCTATCGATTTATGGATTTCGAACAGCGTTATACTACTTCCTTTTCAAACAAAAAAAAACAACCCAAAACAATGAAAAACAAAACAAATAAACAAACAAGATCTGGTCACCATTAAGGGAAACGTTATTTTTAAAATTTCAATATTCTACTTATGTGTTAGTTTTACAGCTGTACCGGCAAATCTCAATGTATGATATCAGATGGGGGCGGGAAAGAAAGAAAATGATGTGTACTAAAAGTATCGACTCAAATTGTTTTCTGTTCGGAAAAAACTCACGTAGGCTTATTTATTGCACTTGCAAACCGAGATAAGCATAGACAAAAACATATTATGTAAATCTCCAATTTGAATGGAAATTGAACACAAATTACTACGTGGTAAACATTAAGTTGTCTATAAGAAAGGGAAAATGATTGGAACCTCGTTATCTTAAAATGTTAAGGGTTATATCACTTAGGTCTTAACCAGCGTGGAATAATCAGTTTTGTTATATGCATATCTTGGAACTTGCATTTCAAAACTTGACGTGTTCATCAAATGCACTTCACTTACTTCTAAAAATTTAATAAATTTTATTAACGGACGCACTTTGAAAACAATGTTAATTATGGAATCATTTAAGATAATATAAAAACAACTATTAACATGATTAAAGCTACATGTTTTCTCTGTCGAACTGTCAAAACAAATTTTTATCAGGAATTTTGATTGTGTTTAAATACGACTTGTTTCTTTATCCTTGCAATAGGAATAATCAACACGTTTGTTGGAAAATGTCACTTAGAAAGCGGACATTCATAAAAAGTCAAACAAAAACAAAAATCAGACGACACAACTCTATAGTTTCAAAATAGACAAAGTAAAAACAGGTCAAGTTATTCATTCGTTCGGTTCATAATGTGTGTAATTAAAAGTCTGAAATTGTTTAATGGATACTTTAAACTATTTTTTTTTTTGCGAGCGATTTATTTTCGAAGAGTAAAATAAAAATCTCAAATATAAATTGTCGTGAATATGTAAAATTTAGATCTTTCCTTTTTAACTACACCAAGTGAATTTAAAAACTTTCGATTTGAATGTCCGCAAAATGAGATAGACAGTGCTTAACACGAAATAAAGTATCTGCAAAAAATGTTCGATTACCAGAGAATTAAAACATTTTTCAAATGTAACAGTAACAATGAGAGAGTCATAACTCATAAGCTGAAAAAACAGACAATACCGTTAAACACATATCAAAGAAAAGACAAAAGCGTCCAAAGCATTTCACGAAAAAAAAAGATTGAGCAACAGCAACACCTTTAGAAACCGGGGGATAATGATCTCAGGTGCATTAGAAGCATATCACGATCAATTAGCGGCAGAAGGCATGTTGTTCATGGCAAGTTAATATTTGGTAATTGAGGCGTAAAAGACGGGACTGCAGTTACGTGAATATGAACATATATATGGTAATATGTGACCCAGGTTTCGCCTGAAACAAAACTTAAATATTGATCCAAGATTACGAATGATAAAGTCAAGGTCATCCTGTGTGCAGTTTTTGAATTACGTTATTATTTGATTTATATTATTAAACTCAAATATCTACAATTGCTCATTTCGCACCGTCAACCATTTAGAAAAACAGAAACTACAGACATTTGATCTCAACTATATATACCAAATTAAATTGCAGTTTTTTTTAACTTTAATAAAGGAAGAATCTCTGTTTTGTCGTATTTTGATAGATCTATAAACTTCCTTGCAGCGGTTTAAAATATGTTGCTGCGTGATAATCGAAAGTTGAATGTTAAATTTAAATCAGCAATTAAGTTATATCAAATTTGTTTTATCAGTATTTTATACAACATTCAAATAATCTGTGTGAATAATATAATTTTTGATGTAACGCATCTTCCGATTGGAAGACATCATTTTGTTTATCATAGCAAAGAAACAGGTTTGTCATGTGACCATGACGTCGTCAACGTTTTTTTATGATTTACATCGGTTTAAAATGAAATTTAGAATTAAATTATAAGAAGTAACTGTCAAATTTTGTCAGTCTATTCGAAATAACATAGAAAATGTGGTGAACACTGTTAAATCATCCGCTACGCGCGTTATTCATAGCGCACCACATTTTTGACGTTCTTTTTTCATAAACAGAAAAAAAAGTATTACAGTCATTCCTTAAATAGATATAGGAAGACGTGGTGTGAGTGCCAATGAGACAACTCTCCATCCAAATAACAATTTAAAAAGTAAACCATTAAAGGTAAAAGTACGGCCTTCAACACGGAGCCTTGGCTCACACCGAACAACAAGCTATAAAGGGCCCCAACATTACTAGTGTAAAACCATTCAAACGGGAAAACCAACCGTCTAATCTATATAAACAAAACGAGAAACGAGAAACACGTATATATAACATAAACAAACGACAGCTACTGTACATCAGATTCCTGACTTAGGACAGGTGCAAACATTTGCAGCGGGATTAAACGTTTTAATGGATCCAAACCTTCTCCCTTTTTCTGAAACAATAGCATATAACATCACAACATAGAAAAACATACGATGAAATATCAATTGGCAGACTTAACTCAATCAAAAATCGTATGATTAAAGTTGGCATATATACCAGTGATATTTAAAAGAGATCTCCTATATCCCACTCGGACTTAGGTAAAAAGGCCAACTCCAAATTATTTTGATGCATTACATTGGGGACCTGTAGTGACCCACTGCTGGTGTCTGCTCTGTGGTCGAGTTGTTGTCTCTTTGACACATTCCTCATTTCCATTCTCAATTTAATTATTTTTTTAAGCCGTCTACAATTCTAAAACTGTGTAATGTAAACTGGAGATGAAATTGACAAAAAGTATGTGCCTCTTTCGTACTCTTAATGTGGTAACGAAAGTTTGACTTAAATTAATTTGACTCATTTAATTGTCATTAAGTTTTACCCTTTGATCAAAAAGATTAAAAGAATTCAAAAACACTTGATCCGCACCCTTTATATGGAAATTTCCCTGAATACAAAGCAGTTTTACAAATACATATTTTGATCAATGAGACGCTTAATATTCTAAATACAATAGAAGATGATTTAAACATTCAGCTGATTTTATAAAGTTATCTCCCTATAATGTTTTGTAACCACCTTAATCTAAACACAGAATAAATCCAACTTGTTAATCAAGAACAAGTGACAAATGTATATACAAATATTTTCTTTTAGAGATGGATAATATAACTGTATAGAAACACTTCGATTAAAAAAATGGAGAAGTAAATATAAAATAGAAAAATCTACTTATACTGTTTGACATATGTGCTTGTATTTTCATTGACAACATATTTTCTAAAAATAAAATAACGTTATACAGAAACTTTGCGAGAGGTATGAGAAGTAACTTGCACATACGAATTGACGGACGGCATGATATGACATCAGAGTAAACTAACGGATGACTATGTTGGACAAATGATGACATAATCATTCTATGCCAAATGACTGTATGTGACAGTCAAACATGACATAGCAATTGTGTAATTGATGATACCATTGAACTTGATTGGCAATAAAGCTCAATATGACATAGAAATTATCATACATAATTACATTGAAATTGTATTTCGGATGAATAGGTATGGCATTAGAATCGTACGACTGATGACTGCAACTGACAAAAGAACTCAATATGACATAGAAATTATCCACCTGACAGAGGCTAACGTTACATTTGTATGACAGTAGAACTCAATATGACATAGAAATTATCTGACATATAACATCTAAATTTTATAACAAATAACTAAATGTGACATAAGAAAGCTCTGACCGATGACTGCATATGACAGTAGAAATCACTTTGACATAGGAATTATCTGACATATGTTAACATTAAAATTGTATGAAGGTAAACTGGATCTGACTTTAGAATTACTTCCAAGTATTATGACATAAGAATTCTCTGATTTCAAAAAATGACATGAAATAAAACTTATCTGCAGAGTAACAAAATATGGTATCTGACTTATGTCTAGCTATGGATTTGAAATGTACTGACGAATACAGAAAAATCAGGATTGTGAGAACTAAGATGAAAACATGCAAATAACATGATGCTTTACAACTGAAGTGTTATATTAGTATTTTTATTCATATGTTCAAATTGTGCTGGTGGGCGACAGACTACTTTCACTAAAAGCAAAATAAAGAACAAACATAAATCATCATGTTCTTCAACAAACTGATGAATGTATATTTCATTGGTTAAAAAATATTTTTTTAATGGAACACCTCATAAATTTAAAATCAATCAATTTGCCTTATATCTTTCGTGTCTAAACTAAAAATAACAGTATTAAACGTTGACACTTATATCGACACCATAAATTTATTTTAAAAGTAGAAGTAATCAACAGATTTTTGGATCACTCTTCGCAACGGACGTTCCTAATTGTAATGTGATCGGTAACAGAACATTGAACAATAAAGTCATGTCATTAAGTTGGATTCCATAGATGCTGAATTTTGAGATAACTAACATAAAAGTGTCAGAAAAACATATCATCTCAGTATATTGTTGAAAACTGTTTCAAATGTTTTTGATTTCGTTTTGTCGTTATGTTGATAGATAAAGACGTAGACCAAACAATTTTACTTCTAGTTACTAACCCCACATCTCGATAAGCAAACATATTGATTGTGTTACAAATTAAAAACCAGCAAATTGATACTTGTATTACAAATGGAAGATTAATTGATTGTTGTTTGCTTAACCTCCAGTGGAGAATACTTATTCAAACCGAGAGGTATGTTTTAAAAAAAGATATCGCCTAAACTTGAAATCCTACAGGGCAATAAGGATAACCAGGATAAGTATAGAAATGTGCGTTTGCTACGTGGAACATTCGATCGCGTTGTTTAATTGGTTTCTAACTTACATTTTCTTAACACGAGTTATCTCTCGTCCTTTTGACAGAATGTGGCTGTGAAATTATACATCCCGCACAGTCAATGGACAACACTTGATACGGGTTTTACTGACAATTGTGGGAGCCGACCAAGAAATGACTAACATAGACCATTACACAAATCAAATTCTAAAATAAATAAAACACCGCGCAAACAAAAGAGTTACTATTGCTTCGTGCGAAAGAATAATTATCATCAAATGGGGAGGAAAATTTGAATACCATTAATTTTTAAGAGAAGTCACACATCATTCAGCAACAAGATTGATATCTATAATATTTGGTGTAAAAGACATAATTCTTAATGGTGTTCTATTTCATTTCTCATGAATCAC
This sequence comes from Mytilus trossulus, assembly GCF_036588685.1. Lineage (NCBI taxonomy): Eukaryota > Metazoa > Mollusca > Bivalvia > Mytilida > Mytilidae > Mytilus > Mytilus trossulus. The sequence continues at coordinate 1,810,046 of NC_086379.1, read as the reverse complement.
TAGAACACATTGTGTTCAAACAATACAATTATAGATTTGAACAAATGAGAGATTACCCTTCTTAATGCTAAACTGTAACTTAAGCATATTAAGTTTAGCGGTTTATTTGAAAGGGAATTCATCAAACATTGTAAACGTTGCATCAGTCAGAAAGATAACTATTTCTCTTTTTTTTTATTGTAACTTTATATGTTCTATTGAAAAGTTTCTTTTGTACCTTTTTTTTCTTTAATTGACAACTTTAAAAAGCTTCGTAAACAGTAAGTTGAAATGTAGGCGTAAAATCGGAAAGCTGTCATTATGAAAAAGAATTAGTCCTAGACAAACTGATTAACCAAAAGTGCCCAAAAATGTTTAGAAAATAAGACTTAAATAGCGTGTTATCATACTTTTTTGTGTTACGTATCAATTTTGATTAATTTTTCAAAATCTATAACAGTACTGATTATTTGCTAAAAGAAAATAGGGTTTAACCTTTGATTTATAGTTGATTTATATTGAAAAGCTGTTTTTAAGTATTTGTTCATCTTAAATCAATATAGTAAGACGACTTTGTAAAATAGTTACACAAATACGTGAGTTTTAGGAAGTTTAAAAGTTTTCTTTTGATAATTCGAGAACAAAAGTAAGCAAAAGGCATGTTTGTTACTTCACGGTTTTAAATTGTATCTCATATACACTAAACCCAAGCTTTCCTGATATAATATCGAGTTAATGACATTTATTTAATTACGTTTAAATTACCTCGGAACCTATAAGCACTTCGTTAATGTCGTACGTCGTTGTAACAATATTGCAGTTTATGGTTTTAAATTAGGTTGTAGGTGTTAGATTAATATAGTAGAATTCAGTCACGAGATTAACTATAAAGGTCAGAGTAGGAAATCTGCATGATGTAATATCAATTTGATCAATAAATGATTATTTTGTTTACTTTATTATTATTGAATTAATTAAGAAGAAACCAATGTTGCAATAAAAAAACAGAGTGCGCATTGTCAACAACACTTGATATGTAATGGATCGAAATGCGGTGAGCCTAAAACCATGAAGTGGAAACACAACTTAAAAATAATAGATAAATGTAAAAGTCTGTTCTTTGATTGCACCATTGGTTTTCTTCTTTATAATGTGATTAATATTACGATAAACGAAATATCAAACTTTTCGTCAAATTTGAATTACATTATGCATTTATGAAGGTTTCGTAGTCTGTCATATAGAATTATTCCCATGGCTGGTTTTCTTTATCTTAATATATAACACCCACAACATGTGTAAATACCAGTAAAGTACATTACGACAAATTGAATCAGTGAAATGTTAAAACATTCCGAGCTATTTTGAATGTAATTGAAATAATGTAATCAATCCGATATCATATATATAGGATTATCACTGTATGTCATATACTGAATAAATGGTAAACAAATTAAAACCCTAACCCGAAAAACATGTCGTTTTCTCACTATTTGTCTGACATGAAATATTGAGGAAACTTAGACGTATTCAGCAACTACGTTACAAAATCGTGATAGACTTCTCTCTCTCTCTCTCTCTCTCTCTCATATTCTATTAAGTTATGAACATAATGTGATTATAACATAGTGTACAACCACTGTTGACATTTTAATCTATAATGTCTGTTTGTTTTGTTCACACATCATTTTCAATATAAAAGAATTGTATAGGATTGTCATACAAGTAAGTGGTTTTACAAGCTTGAAGACCAGGTTTAAACTTATACTTTTTACATAAGAAAACGTCTGTACCAAGTTAGTAATCTGACAGTTGTTATATATGTACATGATGTGAATAAACTCATCATAGATACCAGGATTACATTTTATAATTACGCCAGACGCAAGTTTCGTCTATAAAAGACTCATAAATGACGCTCGAATAACAAAATGTTTAAAATGCCATATAGAGTACGATTTAGCTTTTCGGTTTTGTCATTTTCTTGTGATTTTCCGCCTAGAATTTTCCTCGGAGTTCTGTTTCTTTCTTATTTCATTTTGTGCATAGGTGCAATCTTGAGGTTAAGAATTGAATTCGTCAACATCCGTATAGCTTCGTGTAGGGAAAAGTTTTTCGACAATAGACACAAATAGAGCAAAAGTCAACTTTAGATAATTATGCATAAACAAAACCCAAAGACAGCTGTTTAACAGCAGAAAACATAGATTTCTTCATTTCAGATTCAGAGAACTGTTTTTGAACTGAAGCATATTACTCCATGAAAGTTTGTAAGAATTTGTACTTTTTTCGAATAAATTTCTTTTCATAAAAGCGAATATCAGTATTAAAACTTATTAAAAGCGTGTTTGGTTGCAGCACTAAAATCACTACATACATGCAGCTTACTACAATGCAAAAAAAGACAACATATATAAAATACTCTAGACCTTGAAAATTGGTATAGTATGTGCTTACTAATTAGACCACTACCAATTGTGTTATCAACACAGTTTACAATCGATGCATACTCAATTGAAGTGTTGCATTGTCAAAAAATAATGCGTTCAGCAATTTCAATACAGACATAGTTGAAAGACATGTTTCTATCTTTAAAATTGAAATAAAAAAAATCACACTGCCATCTTCTTTTTTTCAATATTTTGTCGGCAAATGATAAGGTCAAAAGGGTCGTAACATTTCACAACCATCAATTTACTGGAAATCTGACAGGGTTTATTTCAATCACCATAATTACCTTGCATGAGTTCTTGTTTTGTTGTAATAAAACAACACAAAAGCTTCTCCGGTATGAGAACTAACTTGAATGTCAGTGGAAGGATTTCCATTATAAATCTTTAACAAGGCTTGCAAAGAAATTAAAAAAATGAAATAACGTCTGATCAATGTTTCCATCATGTTGATATACTTTTCAGTGATAATAGGATTCATTTCATTATTTCATTTACATTTGACCTTCAGCCGTCGACTTCATGTCATGAATATTTCAGTATAAAAGCATTTCATTGAATAGATAAAATGATCTTGTATTGTCATTTAAATTGAAAAAAATATAAGGTGCCTGTTTACATTTCTAACACTGCTTGTCTAGTGACTCCTGTCAAAGGTCAGAATTCGGTTGTAAATTAGACGAATCATAAAAAATTGCGTGCGTCTGTAATGATCTTGATAAAAACTTATAATCAGATAATAACAAAAGATGTCTGGAGAAACAAAAAGCTGTAAATCAATTGGACTGAAACGTTCTAATATAAACATTGCCCAGGGAAGATGTTGTTGATAGCAGACCTATATCTTCTTTTTTACATTGGAATATAGTATAAAACTATTTTAACAACTATTACAACTTTCTTACTCCAAGTGCTTAATTGTGTTTTAGGCTATAAAACTTCTTTCAGTCCAAATCTGCATTCTACTTGATATAACCACTTTTACAATAAACCAGGTTCAATCCACAATTTTTTCATAAAATGCCCAGTACAAAGTCAAGAAAATGACTATTGTTATATTAGAGTTCGTTTATGTGTGTGTTACATTTTTGGTGGTGTGTTTCTGTTGTGTCGTAGTTTTCTTATATTTGATACGTTTCACTCAGTTTTAGTTTGTAACCCGGATTCGTTTTTTTTGTCTATCGATTTATGAATTTCGAACAGCGGTATACTACTGTTGTCTTTATTTACATCCGCTATAACTTGGCTAAGCAAGATAAAATTTGTCCACAGCTATGGACCTGTTAGTGTCAAACCTTGGATATTGGTTTTACTAAATTATAATCCTGGTACCTTTGATAACTATTTCCACATAAACAAATACGAGATATTGATATAATAATTAAATGCATTATTAAGATAAACTTATCAATGACACCAGTAACTCGATCTCGCTTCACGTTTGTACGATTAGAATTGATCGTAAGAGAATTTAAATAAATTTGAACACAGGATGCGAGTGGCGTCTTTCAAAGACTATCCACTGACACTAGAATAAAGAATGTCAAAAGACAAATGAAATTGAAGAATATATGTGATCTAAAACTCTGAAAAGTTTTGCAAACTAAAACTAATGTAATCCATATCTGGCAGAAAATCCTTAGTGATTTGAATCATACAAAGTTTTGTTAATAGTAAATTTATAAACAAGACCAAAACAGTGGTGAGTGTCACCACATACTGTTAACCAATTTATTTTCGCAAGCAATTTACTTATGTGACTTTCGCGAGTAGAAAAATATCGCGAATTTAAATTGTCGCGAATATGTATCACTTGGATCTTTTCTTATTTAACCACCTCAAGTAAATTAGAAAATCGCGAAATTAAGTATCCGCGACAATAAGTTGGTTTACAGTATATGCTGATTACTGGGCGGCTAGTGATACCCTCGGGGATAAACTTACATCATCGGATCAATCTACCGAGTTATTGTAAAATGAACTCAAAAGTATAAGGCTTATAACTTTGTAAAAAGTAAAATCACAAAAATACCGAACTCCGTGAAAAGCCAGGTTGGTTTCATTTTGGTAAACATACGCTAAGTCTTCTAAGACTTTTTAAAAAATACTTTACTGACAGAATAAAGAAAAAAAATGGGTTGCCTTTTACTATATGGACAAACAAAAATGAATGTAAAAAAAAGGAACGAAAACAACTATTTTTAGAATTTATTGTGACGTGGATATGTTTTTGTGTTAGTCTTTTGTGTAAGTTAGGAAAAAAAAATCAAAGATACATAGACAAATACAAATTGAAACAAAATTATCGAAAACAACAGTTTTGTAAACTTTGAAATCCAAAAACAGTCTTACAATGATTCAACCAAACTAGTTTAGTAAATTAAAGCAACATGCATATAGCGATGCACAAATCTCGTAAAGCCATACAGAACTAACAACCTTCAAACAAATAAAAATGGACGGAATTGTATTAACTCTAACAGTAGCGATATTGGTTGCTACAACAAAGTTAGCGTCTACTGCTATGTCTGTAACCCTACTCAATGTTAATCAAAGAAAGTTCTATACAATATATCCCCAAAAAATGCAGCCTATGAAAAATAAAAACATTTTCTTAACATGCAAATCCATCCTCTTTCAACCCTTACATAATTCTCAAGATACCGAGTAGAATTGTCTAAGATGAGCACCACAAAACAAAAAGATCTTGATTAAATGTCACAATAGATAAAACCAAAAACAACGTTTTAACCAATAAACTGATTGCGGTCTCATCGTCAGAAAACGCCAAATCAAATTGTAGCTGCCTCCAAAACTAATTGTCTAATGTGAGCAGCATAGAACAAAAGAACTTTCGTCAAATGTCAAAATAGATTAAGGCATAACAATTAGCAACGATAGAAAAACATATGATTTCTTAAAACCAATTTTTGCAGTAGACTGTTAGCAGCCTGAAAATCAGAAACAACAAATCAATTTATATTTGCCTTCAAATATTGTTTGCATGCTAAATTCTAAATGAAGTGGACAGTAACATAGTTTCCATTTTTATATTGTATGACAGGAAATGATCGTGTCTTGTTTGACAATTATACAAGTCCTTCTCCAGTAATAAACCAATTTTACTGACGCAGAATGGAAATTATAAACCTCTTAAGAACAAATTGGATTCTAGAATGAAACCAATTTTACGTTGAACGGAAGAAAGTGGTTACATGAGAATGATAAATTTTCTACATTTTTACAAAATCTATTATTAGCTGGTATTGATGAATGGACATGCTTTTAAGTCGGCTAATTGTTTACGCAATACTCAGGCATACGCTGTATCCATTTCAGCTTATTTTGAAGACACCCGTTATTAGATATTTAAAACATGTTTGAGAAAATTAGTAATGTGAACAGTGATCGGTACAAAACACTCATTTAAGACAGAACCGACGGACGATAACTCTTGTCAGATATTTATATTGTTTTATTTAGGGATGAGGTGCATCTATTATAAATATTACAAAATCTGTGGAAATTAGGCTTGAAACTTTCTAATAAAAACACCGAACTAATGTGTTATTTTGCTGTTTGTAATATTGTAAACGTAATCGGTGCATTAAGATAGATATAAGAAGATGATGTTTGAGTGCCAATGCGACAACTATTCATCCAAGCACAATTTCGGATTTCAATCATTATAGGTCAACGGTCGGTCTTCAAAACGCAGCATTGGCTCACACTGAACATTAAGCTATAAAGAGCCCCACAAAAATGACTAGTGACAAACTTTTCAAACGAAAAAAAAAACGAAAAAGGACTACGAGTATGTATGACGATCATGAGATTACATATAAACGTATACAGTTAACCAATGTATTATTTCTATAGAAAATTTCAAGGTGTACGATAAATTTAAAGATTTCTTAACTAACGGATCACCCTCTGAAAAATATAAGCAGTTGTAATTCTTCTCAGCCTATATATATACCATTTTATATATATATATATATATACGCTCAATAGCTATAAAGTATAGATACGGATTTTTCTATGATGCATCATTTTTGATTTTCAAAATTTCGTTCACGTCACGAAAAATTGAAAATTCAAAAGTATAAAAATATATCAAACTCTATTGACCTTAAAATGTTTAAGACCAAGATAGCTCTTACATTGCAGTAATATATAACCCTTATAATTTATACACTTCACGTTTTTTACACTTTTTCAGCAGATCTGTTCACAGATATTAGTATCATATCAATACAAAAGCAGCGGCAACTGACACAGTAATATGATAACATTGTTTACGTTTATATATACAAGACGCGTGCTCCTGCGGTAAGAAAAAAAGGAAAATTCCACGCCAACTACCAGTTTGTTAAGATATCTCCGTTACAACCCATCTATAATATATTTCCTATAGATACTTATCAAGTTGAATGTTTCTCTGGGGTAATTATACAGGTTTGTCATTTCTTGGAAATATTTGTTTGCTGAAAAACCTACGCCTTGTATTTATAATGTTTCACACCGTTTCTAGGCCTACAAACAATCCTGAAACCAGTGTCTATATTTCCGTAACTATAATACACAAATCACCAGATAGGTTTTCATAGTAGATAGTTTTGTTGTCATTCAAAGCAATTTGGTATTTCTCTGAAAGAAGATATACGATGACATTGAGATATAAAACGAGTATATATATCTAGATTGCTGGTAATATAGTATCCAGAAACATGATAGTAGTACATCCGGAACATATTTTCGTTTGGATAACAGATCCAAATACATGATACGATGTGGCTGCCAACGAGACAACTATATCACAGGGTCGAAATGAAGCGTATTAAATGTGTATTCCTTAATATTGAATCTTTTTACATTTTTACATTTGTATACACAGATTCATGAACATACGCGATAAAATCAGCACGCATGCGGTTCCTGAATGAGACAAAAAGTGTTAACAAAACTACCGAAATACAGGAAATGCAAAATCAAATGATAGACTATGTCAACCAACGGAACAAATGGAATAAGACACCAATAAAAACAGGTGTTGTAGTTGGTAGTACTTACACATGTTAGAGTTTGCAGTTTATTAAAACATAATAACAGACATACAAGTGTTGCAAGGTTTTAAACCTTTGAGAGAGAACTGTATACTGTACTGTATGATTAACCTACTATAGTCAAACATGTTGACATCATAGTGACACACATAAAAAATGGATTGCTGCACCAAATATCAAGATCCAAGTATCCGCTTTTAAGTTGCTATTTATTGATTGATACAATTTATCTAATGTAAGAAAAGATTGGTTAATTCAAGACTCAAGTTAAATACTCGTATCATACCTCAAAACATAATTAATAAATACTTTTTTAAATGTGGCAAAATATACAAAATAAGGAAAATCAAGCGATGTGACTCACAACTAACGTTTTGTATCTGTCCACAAAACAAAATTATGTTTGAAGAATAGATCTGATGATATCTTTGAAATGTAAATTATTTTAGTTCTTCATAGAAGATGTTTTGTACATTTTTTCAATCATAAACTTGTACATTGCAGATTTACAATAAGTGAGTTATGTAACAATCAGGTGTTGGTTAAGCAACCTGACGATCAAAATAAAAATCATATGTTCAAAGTTCAGCTATAATTATGATAACTTTCATATTTAAATCAGTTTAGTTGTTCTCTAGATGGAAAGTGATTCTTTTTCTATCATAAACTTGCACATACACATAAACAATCAAATATTGTTTAAGCAGTCTGACGATCAAAAGTTCGTGCTCCTTAGAGGCGTAATAACACCAAATTATGGTACGTCACATCCGGTTGTTTACGACAAAAGGTCGGAAAAAAATATTACCTTGAATTTGACAGTTAGGTAATTAATCCTACATTTTATTGTAATAAAACATTGATGGGAGATAAACATTTATCTTGGGTATTTCAAAGCACCATTATATTTGTATTTTTTGGTTTCTAAAGAACATTTTTTAAACTAAAGGTTACATGGTTACTGTTCAGAGTTGAAAAATCAGAGTTTATATGACAATAAATATTTGAATGTTACTAAAGCTTGTACACGTGTTAGATAAGAGGAAACATTTGTTTGGATAACCTTCAGTGATGGTAATTTGTTATGTGCAATGAAATTTTACATGAAATTTTCCTACAGTACTAGACAGGATAAAACTTATGCCAAGTATTTCTTCATTTGAAACAAAGGTAAATTATGCCAAATTTTTTGAAAAGACTAATAGGGGAAATCAATGGTAGTATTACACCTAATAAAACATGGACTTTTAATAGTTTTTGACGAACATGCTTCGATAAAATAAAACGGGAGATCTAGCGTTTACCATGCAGTTGCACAAAAGACGTATTTATCAATAAAATGCGATTTAGATAAAATACCTATGACGCATAGGAGTTTATTGATATATCTCACACTAGGCAACTATTTTGACCAAATCTAAGTATTACACAACTGTGGAATATATCAACTAGTTTATGTATGATGCCTCTACAACGGTTTTTCAAAGGGATAACAAGGTTGGTGTCGTGATCTGGACTTTTTTTACTTTAAAACCGCTTTAGATTAGGTCGTGTTTTTCATTCTTCAGTCTTTTGTTGTGTGTTTTGTGGTCTGCTGTTTATTTGTTCGGAATTGTATTGTGTGTTCACGTCAATCTATGGTTTTGCTAATTTTAATTGTTATCTTCTATCCTTATTGCTTGAATTTCGCGGTTTGTCCTTCAAGCCGAACAAACCAATTTTAACAAACATTTAATGTCGCTTGCTATGTTTTTAATAGAAAACTATTTATATGTGCCAACTAATTCCAGGAGAAAAAGGTTACATTCAACAAAAACAAAAAATATTTCATCAAAGAAATTTCAAATGTTATTATCAGTGTAGACAACATATATTTTTGCCCTGCTTCCGCTTAACTTGATTATTACATCGTACTAAAATCGTTCCCTAAAAGCATTTAAACAAAAACAAGTATTCTATTAGCCATTAAAGTAATTAATATTGTCATTTCTTTCAGTTTTATATTCTTGCCTGGAATCCTCCATGTTTTATTTAATAAGTCTTCGTCGTCTCCAAGATCAATTCCCTCTAGTAACAATACGGTTATTGACAAACTATAATTGTCGTGTTTTTCTTCATTCACAGTTTGGTTATTGGTTGTACCGTAAGACAAACAGGTCATATTTCAAACGGTTTAACTAAAAGCCAATCCCCTTTCATTTAGCAGTGATTAACAATGGGTTAGAGAGTCTCGAGATCTATTCCTGATTTATATCGCCATTAATGGTGGCTACAGCGATAAAATGATTACACAATTTATTGGAATGCGAAGAGAAAACTATAACTGAAATCATTTCTAAATCATCTACGCCATGTTTAATCGCCTTGTCTAGAATAATCATTTCCGGAAAATATGACTGCTTGTGAATTAAATGCGATACCTCAGGCTTTGATATTGAAGTTCATATGTTATTATTGTGAATTATATCATCTAATATTTTTCCATGAATTATTGAATAAAAGACAAAGTGCAAATATAAATTACTTTTCATTTTTTGCTTTTATGAGGGGAGATTCTATAGGTTTTGTTCTATTTTCAAGCTCTTACTAAATCACCACGAGTCTAAAATTAAAAAAAAAGCTGATATTAAATTCAGAGTTAATCTCCAATCAGTCATCAAAGCTTAAGTTTTCAAATACAAAAAAGACTTAAATAGTAATGTTTCGGCCCTTTATAGCTTTTTGTTCGGTGTGAGCAAAAGGCACCAAGTTTGAGTCCGTTAAGATATAACAGTTTAAATTTAATAGAAAAAAAACATAATTCAACTTCTTGTACAAATAAAGTGTCCTGTTACCCCTCCTTCATGTTGAGAAAACGGTAATAATAATATTTATTTATGTGTGATTGTCTAAAAGTTTGGGGTCCATTTCGCGGTCCACGTTTAAACTAATTTGTATTCGCTCTGCAATCAGAAAAAGCTCGGCTAGTCTGGTTTCTTATCTTTTTTAAAATCTACTTCACATTTATTTCATGTCTTCCGACAATTTAAAACATATTGTATATTCATTCACATATTTTAGCCTAAAGTATAAAACTTAATATCTTCTTATCTGTTAAAATCAGGGAAATCCTTATATTTACAAAGCACAAAACTTTAATTTGAGATCTTCCAGAAACGAAATATATCCAAGCCCCTATTTTTGATTTGCAATTTCTATAATATCATATTTCAGAGAGGTGTCGGAATATGAAAAATAATTATTTAGAATTACTAAACTAATAAATATGATTCAGTTTAAATAATCAGACTTAGCGATAAATAACGCAAACGCAAATGAGATCGTATATTTCACAGATTTATGAAATTTCTCAACTCATTTTTATTTCACTTTACTAACACCTTCTCTCTGTTCTTGTCTCGTTACAATGTAATTGTTTCTTTTATGGTATCATTAAAAGCAGTCCAGATTTTATTTAACAAAAATAACGGTTGTCGTAAACATACCATGCAACTAGTTTAGAGATTAATGTTTTGTTTCCGATTGTTATGGCAGTTTCTGTTAGTAGATAAACTGATAGAAGACAAGTGAGCTATTTCTTCTTAAATGTCAATGTTCCTTTTTGTTTCTAGAGTGAGAATTTCCCTCTCTTAACATTCTTCGAGATTCTAAATGTCAAAGGTCTCAATATTTCTAGCTGTTATTCTTGTTAAAGTACCGTAAATTGTAATCTATTGAGAGTGAGTCTGCATATTAAGGAGACTTTTCCTCATCAATCGTGATTGTGGGTGTACTATAAAAGACAGTATTTAGCAGTTTAAGCTGTGCGGGGGTAACTTGTAGATTTTAATGTTTTAACTTATTTATGTTTTAATGAAACAACGGGGAGCTGTGTTTATGAAGGAAGTAAAAGAACATTACGTTCAAAAAGGCTTTATCTGAGTATATAAGTATAAACGGTATGTTTAAAACTTATTAAAAACCTAATAAAATTATAATAAGAAACATGAAAATAGATGAAAACTCTTTAGTCTTCTATATTGTGTCTTGCGTACTATTATTTGTCTGACTGTCTGTTTTTTTAGTCATTGCGTTGTCAGTTTATTTTCGATCTATGAGTTTGAAGGTTTGAAGGTTCCCCTTATATCTTTCGCCCCTCTTTTAATTATTATCCAATACGGGATTATGAAAGGGGGTTGAGTACATTATAAAATCGAAAATGTAGCGAAATAAATATATATGTAATTATAATAATTATGAATACTCACACTATTCAATGCAAACGGTGACTGACTTTTTCTTTTTAAATCAATTATAATCCAGCTTGAAGACGTTTGTGGTCAACTCTATATTATATTACGTGAGACTGCTAACGGTTAGTTGTCGAAAAAATGTGTTATTGGTATCTTATGTGCTTTATTGAACATTATATTGTACGTTCTTTTCCCCAGATTAAATGTATACGTTAAATATAAGCTAGGTTTTATTGTACTTGTTGTTTGTGCGTCTTGCATACTTTTTTAGGTTAGTTTACAGTTTCTGTGTGTGTCTGTTTTGCATGCCTGTCTAGTATGTTGCTGTACTGGCATCACTGTCTAGTATGTGTCTGTTTGCCATACTGGCATGACTGTCTAGTATGTGTCTGTTTGCCATACTGGCATGACTGTCTAGTATGTGTCTGTTTGCCATATTGGCATGACTGTCTAGTGTGTGTCTGTTTGTCATACTAGCATGACTGTCTAGTCTGTTTGCCATACTGGCATGTACTCTAGTCTGTTTGCCATACTGGCATGACTGTGTAGTCTGTTTGCCATACTGGCATGACTGTCTAGTCTGTTTGCCATACTGGCATGACTGTCTAGTCTGTTTGCCATACTGACATGACTGTCTAGTCTGTTTGCCATACTAGTATGCCTGTCTAGTATGTTGCTGTAATGGTACCAATGTTTTTTGAATACATATCTAAGTCCATTTATGTGTGTTTTACATTTTAATGTTGTGTCGTTGTTCTCCTCTTATATTTAATACGTTTCCCTCAGTGTTAGTTTGTTACCCCGATTTTCTTTGTCCATCGATTTACGAGTTTTGAACAGCGGTATACTACTGTTGCCTTTATTTACCAAACTGACACGATAGTAAAGCATGTTAACGTTCTGGCATTACTGTTAAGCAGTTAGACATACTGGCATGGCTGTCTAGTATTTTGCTGTCACGAATCGCAATTACACTGTCCAGTATTGAGATTCCAGTTATCATATTTATGTGTGTTATCAGCCAATCTTCGTGGACAAGTTGGTCAAATGTAGATTGCTAAGGGACGACATCAAAAGTTCAATGAAGGATAACAAACTTAATTCATATAGTTTTTTCACTGAATCCCCTACCCCTCTCTTAACTTAATTTGGGAAAAAATTATTGATCAATTACACAGGCAAAATTTGCTCACGTTAATTTCATATGAATCTCACATGAAATTCACGTGAAAAGTTTCATGTGAGATTCACCTCAAACGAGCTTATACATGAAACTCACGTGAAGCTTTTCATGTGAATTTCACGTGACTTGAGATTTACGTGATTCTCCGGTGAAAAATTTAACATAAATTCCAAAAAAAATATTGGTATTTTTCATGATTTTACTTGAAATTAAAAATTTTAGATGTTGTTTGAAATACTATATCTTAAAAATTCATGTGAATTTCACGTGAACAAATTTCATGTAATTTTCATGTGGAGTTCACGTGAATTTCACATGAGATTCATGTGAAACTCACATAAACTGATTTCACATGAGTTTCATGTATAAGCTCGTTTGAGGTGAAATTCACGTGAATTTCACGTGAGATTCACATGAATTTAAATTCACGTAAAATTGATGTGAATGAAAATTCCCTGTGTAGGATGTATGTAAAATTGAAGTCAATTTACACAAAAGTTGCAGCAATTTGACACCCCCACCTCAGACTATTTGAACTAAGTTTTTTATCCTTCATTATTTTTTTTATGTCGTCCCTTAGCTGTGTTTGGCAAATTTTCTTTTTTTTTTTATCCTCAATGCTATTTATATTCATAGATTATTACAATCCTGGTATCTATGGTGATATTTGTTCAATGATTTATGTTAGTCACTTCAGCACTTTTCGAGAGTGTCCGATCATGTTTTGTTAAATACATATATTAGTATTGTCTTCTTGTAATCTGTAGTATTATTAAAGGAAATTTATATAGGTCAACCCCCTCCCTTTAGTGTAGTATGTCTTCCTCAGTGATCGTTCTTTAGTTTCATCAGAAGTGTACGGTCTACGTGTTTGAATTTGTGTTATTTCCATTTCCAAATTAAAGAGGGGTTGCCATTTGAAATTTTACCGTAGTATCTTCTTGTTCTTTAAGCACGATTCAGTTCTCAGTTATAACGCTGATATCAATATTTAAGTACGTCTATTGGAGGAGACAAATTTTAGTTACTCTCTCGCCGGGGTTCGAACTCATACTAATGAGATATTGAAGCAACACCGTCTGTACTATATCCATTGCTCTAGAGCACTTAGCTTGGCCACCTAGACTGTACATGTTAGAATAGAATAAATATATATTGAAAAAAAATATTAATTTCAGAGAACCATTGTCAATTCTGATTTCCCGTATGTAATTGAAGATAAATGTGTCTAATGTATCAATATATATGGGAAGTGAATTAAACCGGAAACCCGCTCAGGAAATGTACTTCTTCGTCGCCAGAGGTTGAAGATGTATTTGTCAGCTAGAAATAAAATCGAACAATTAATACATATTTATGTCAGAAACAGTACTAATACACATATATCTTTTTTGTGCCATCTTGAAAAGTAAAATAGCCGTGCACAATAAGCTCCGATCAAGTTAGCATAATTTTCTGTGGAATGCAGTTAACTAATGTGAGTTGCATTGGAATGAATAATGGAATTTTTGATCGATTTGAGGCGCGAACATATAAATAATTTTTTGAAAGTGTTATTTTTCTTTTACTTTAAAGCAATGTATTCTGTCATGGGTGTATTTTTCTTCATTGTTGTTGAATGACTCAAAGTTCATTTTATATGTAAAAGCATATTTTATATGCACGATTTTATTTCATCTTTTTTTTTTATAACAGCGCATTCTATCATACAGCAATAAAAAATCCAAAACTTTAAACGCTAGGAAATCTTACAAACCAACTGTGAGATTGAACGTTTTTTTTTTAAAGATACATGCATTGGTCAGATTATATTATATTCAACAAGTATCCAAGGGTGTTCTGCAACTTCCGAGTTTTCAATTCATTTGATTTTTCATTAGTTAATTTACGTTCCAAATGGTGTTGAAATGTCAAATATCGCTTGAAATTTGTGCATGTACGGCATCTTGACGAAGAAGCTGTATGATACGAAGATATCTCCGTCCAAAACAATAGTTCGCGACAACAAATCACCATAGGTTAAAATGACCACACACAAAGAATTGTCAGCAACTTGAATATGTCACCGAGCTAACGACCTAAGTGTCGATTTATCATTGCAGTGCAGTTGTATTCTGCTTTTAAACACTTTGTTAGCTATTCAAGTAGTGTTACATTTGGGAAGACATGTTCATCTCGAATAATTGGTATGTCATTTACTAATACAAATTTGTCGAATATTTGATTTCTGAAGGTCAGTCAAAAGCTTAACTACGTTATTGTAAAATTTGACTATTTTTAATGAATAAATTGATGTCGAGTATTTGTTTGTTTTCTGTCAATTTGAAATCTCATCATAGATAGTTTGTTGCAGTTTAGTTGCAGCTTAGTTTTTTCTTGTTGTAAAATTGCACATTTTTAATCAACAGTTTTATATTTATCATGTTTATATACGAGTTTAATATGTATATTTTATTTTCCAGTTTCATATTTATTGTCGGTCCAATCTAAAAACATTTATTCGTTTTTTTATTGAATATGTATTTGCAACATCAGATATACTGTGGATTCATTATTATTCGTTGGATACCAATTTTCGTGGCTTTCGTGGGTACAGGTGAACCACGAATTCATATATTCAACGAATTACAAATTTCCTATACGCTTTGTACACAGAAATCGGCAAACCACGAATTCAAATATCCACGAAATTGTAAGTTTTCCTTAATCCACGAAAATTAATACCCACGAAAATAAATGAATCCACAGTAGATTTCTCTTTGTGTAGGATTATATTCGATTGTCATACCAGTGATAGGTTTAGCTAACAATAAAACCTGGTTCAATTTATAATTTGCTACATAAAGACAATGCCTGTACCAAGTCCGGAATATGACAGTTGTTTCCATCATTTGATGTATTTTTAGCTTTTGATTTTGTCATTTTATTTAGTACTTTCCGATTTGAATTTTCATTTGAGGTCGGTTTTTTTTTTTTACTTTTCGATAATAATGTTACTAACTCGCACTATCAGATTTAGCCGTTTCCATACTTGTAACATTAACCTGATTTGTCAGTTGTTCTGTTCTAGACACCACCATAACAGATATCGAAAGCTATTTCTGTACAAATTGGGATAGGCTTTATCTGTGTATTTATATTAACGAAACCGCTATCATGGATAATCATGTAATATAATCAGCTTCCAATATAATTGTCGCAGTCTACAGCAACCAAATGATGCTCCCAGCTCAGTAAAGGGTTCATTCAATAATATAATTTTAATAATACATATCGTACTATCATAATTTCCTGTTGTCAGAAAGTAAATCACTATTTTACGTTGCTGAAGGAAATGATACGAACTTGCCAGGATTCTAACAACACGATTTCTGGTCATCATTTACCTTAATTACTTTAACAATGACATTTGATTTTTAATATCATACAATAACATTTCTAAAATAGGAAAATGATTTCAAAGAATTCCATCTAAAGACATTTGTATAAATGCTGACGTTCAAGTCAAATAACAAAAATACCGAACTCCGAGAGAAATCCAGAACGTAAAGTCCTTTATAAAATGGTAAAATCAATAGCTCAATCGTATTAAACGAATGAATTTTTAATTTTGGATGATTTTACAAAAGGAGGTTTATCTATTCGTTGTCTGTAATCATCCTAAAGGGTAGGGTTTACATACGTGGAATTGTTGTCTGTAATCATCCTAAAGGGTAGGGTTTACATACGTGGAATTGTTGTCTGTAATCATCCTAAAGGGTAGGGTTTACATACGTGGAATTGTTGTCTGTAATCATCCTAAAGGGTAGGGTTTACATACGTGGAATTGTTGTCTGTAATCATCCTAAAGGGTAGGGTTTACATACGTGGAATTGTTGTCTGTAATCATCCTAAAGGGTAGGGTTTACATACGTGGAATTGTTGTCTGTAATCATCCTAAAGGGTAGGGTTTACATACGTGGAATTGTTGTCTGTAATCATCCTAAAGGGTAGGGTTTACATACGTGGAATTGTTGTCTGTAATCATCCTAAAGGGTAGGGTTTACATACGTGGAATTGTTGTCTGTAATCATCCTAAAGGGTAGGGTTTACATACGTGGAATTGTTGTCTGTAATCATCCTAAAGGGTAGGGTTTACATACGTGGAATTGTTGTCTGTAATCATCCTAAAGGGTAGGGTTTACATACGTGGAATTGTTGTCTGTAATCATCCTAAAGGGTAGGGTTTACATACGTGGAATTGTTGTCTGTAATCGTCCTAAAGGGTAGGGTTTACATACGTGGAATTGTTGTCTGTAATCATCCTAAAGGGTAGGGTTTACATACGTGGAATTGTTGTCTGTAATCATCCTAAAGGGTAGGGTTTACATACGTGGAATTGTTGTCTGTAATCATCCTAAAGGGTAGGGTTTACATACGTGGAATTGTTGTCTGTAAACATCCTAAAGGGTAGGGTTTACATACGTGGAATTGTTGTCTGTAATCATCCTAAAGGGTAGGGTTTACATACGTGGAATTGTTGCTTTCCTTTATAGAAGAAAGGAAACGAACCAATCGTGTTCCCCGTTTCATCAAATCAATAAGCGAATACTTATCTTTATATACAAATAAGTATGGCGTTCATTATCACTGAACTAGTATATATATGTTTAGGGGCCAGCTGAAGGACGCCTCAGGGTGCGGGAATTTCTCGCAACATTGAAGACCTATTGGTGACCTTCTGCTGTTGTTTTTTAAATGGTTGGGTTGTTGTCTCTTTAAAACATTACCCATTTCCATTCTCAATTTTATGAACATGTGAAAAAATGTATGACCAAAAAAAGACAAAAACATATAACCCAAATCAAGCAAGTCGATAAACATAACATAGATACCAGGAGTGTTTCGTCTACAAAGACTCCTCAGTGATCTCAAATCAAACAAGTTAAAGTTTAGAACGTTAAGGGCCCAAAATTCCGAAATATTTAACGCTTCACGGTGCAAATTTGTAGTCACGTTCATCAGAAACATTACAACCCAAATATGTGAAGCAAGAATGCATGTATGTACTAGAACGTGTTTAGAACTAAATGACCACAATAGGACATAAAAGAATAACCAAGATCAATCTAAGGTCAACGAGTTTGGATCTTTGTTTCTAAATAATTTAAAAAAAAAAAGTATCCCGGCCAGGAGTAAAAAGGAAAGATGTTCTATAAAGCTTGTCATAACCGGAGCAATGACTTCTCATCTAGTGATACCCTCGGGAACTAACAAGTCAACAGCAGCTGTACGCCACTGTGCAAGATCATAAAAAATAAACTTTTCAACTTATAACTATCGTGCGTGCGAAGTGACACACGTCATGCCAAGAGCATTTTAACGTTCTTGATAAGGATGTATATCTGCGATTTGAGTGAATACAGTATTCGAGATTTTGTTGAACAGATGTCATCTCTACTAACTCGTTGTGGACTCGACACCTAAATATTCAATTTGATTTGAAGTACATTGTAAGAAATTATTTATCGTTATTGAACGAGCTTAAGAAACTCGTTGAAAAACGAGTTTAGCCGAGGTTTCTTCTATTTCGTAGCGTACTTGTATACTCAGCATATACGCCACACTATGAAAAGTTTTTTTTGTGAATAGAAATATGACTAATCAAACAGACCATAGCACTATTCACCAGTCACCTTGAGGGAGAATTAACGTTCAATCTGATTGTTTTTATGTGATATTTCTTTTGCCATATTGTTTTAGTGTCAACTAGAATTACTTCTCGTAAATTTCAGAATGGCATAGTCTATTTGAACATGTACAGCCACAACGATTCTATCTGTCATTTCCCTTTTCTCAGATTGCTAATAAACGAGGTTAGCTCAGCTATCTGATTTTGTTACGCAACTAAGAAAAAAAATGGATTGAATATCTTATTAGGTCGATATACAAATCTAAAAAACATTACTTCATTTGTTTATATGCATTTTTGAAAGCAGCTAAAAAGGTCAAATGTATTATCAATTAAAAAAAGCCATCATTTATATATTTCTATCATTTTAATCAACCTTTAATATCAACGGTGCAACATTTCCATTTATAATTCATTTTTATAGCGCCATATTTTAGAATGTGATTTTTAATTGGAGATAAAGATAGATAGGGCTACATCATTAATTGTCATTTGTAGATACATATTGTTTGGTAGCGTGGGTGTTTTAATATCACCAAAATAGATTTTTTAACATGTAAATCATAATCCGTATGACAGGTACAAGTAACAAATAGAAATCCATAAAAGTTCAAATGAACTTAAGAGGGTCTGAGTGGGAACGTTTTGATATTCTATATTCTTTGATATGTAAACCATTTTATCTTTTTTCTTTCTTATTTATTTTTCTAATCCTAATTAAGTTTTTTGATAAATTTCTTTATTCCATTTTTTTTTTTTTTTTTTTACTCATTACTTCTCTCTTTATAAAAACATCAAGAAAACATTAAACTCGCTGCATTTGTTTGCACCTGTCCTAACACAGGCACTTGTCTCAGAAAAAAATATCATATATCTTAATATAACACCAGGTACTTAACTAAATATTTTGAAAAATTTCACCCGGTTGGAAAGTCCCAAATATGCCGATTTCTCAGTTGCCAAGCACACTAAAACTTGTTATGTCGTAAATCTGAATTGATTTTTCTACACAATGGTGTATAACATGCCTACATTTGTTGTCGGAATCATCCGTAGCAATCCTACCCAAGTACGGCAATCGTAATTATTTTGTCTGCCGACACCAATTTGGATACAACCGTTTTGAAGTAAAAGGTATCATTCTTCCTGCTCTCAAGGTCTAAATGGTTCTCGGAGTTATCTGATAATGCTTCATTTCATACGTTAAGTCAAGAGAGAGTCTGAATGAACCGTCGGACAGACCTCAAATAACACTTATTAGAATTTGTATCACATAATCTCTTACAAATTAACAATTAAGATAATAATTACTATATAGAAAAACTAAAAGTTTTTTGTAAATGTTTTTTGTAATAAATCAATCGCTGCGGATTTAGTATTACAAAATGACGTCGGTATACAAAATAAAACTCACGTTGACCTGCTTCTGAGGCATGCTCAAATGATCCCGACAGTAATGGTAGTTGTGTCATACACTACTGTGTAGATAAATCAATTTTGATTTACGGCATAATAAGTTTAAATGGGTTTGGCAACCGAAAAATCGAAATGAAACGAAAATTCGGGACCAGGTGACATTTTTCATAATATTTAGTTAAGTACCTTTTGTTATATTCAGGTATATAGGATTTTTTTCAGACTAGTGTCTGTGTGTCCTTAGTCAGGAATCTGGTGTTCAGTGGTTCTCGGTTTTTTTTTTATATAAAGTGTCATTTTGGGGACCCTTATAGCTTGTTGATTGGTGTGAGCGAAGGCTCCGTGTTGAAGGTCGTACTTTGACCAATAATGGTTTACTTTTACACATTGTGACGTTGATGAGAGTTGTGTCATTGACACATAACACATCTGCTAATATATCACTAGAGATATGACCAGTTTGAGTTAAAGAAATAAAAATTCAGGAGAAATATTCGTAAGTCCAAACGTAAAATGGAATTATAATATCACATTATCAAGTACTGTGGATTCATTAATATTCGTTGGATACCAATTTTCGTGAATTTCGTGGGTACAGGAGAACCACGAATTCAAATGTTCAACGAAATACAAATTTTGTAAAGGAATGAGTGTAGACTTTGCCATAACCACGAATTTAAATATCCACGAATATGTAAGTTTTCCTCAAACAAACAAAATTGGTACCCACGAAAATAAATGATTCCACAGTAATAATTTTTTGCATAGACGATATGAAATGAACGATACTCAAATAATTAAGATTTGCAGAAGATTACAACGAAATAGTCCCTTTTTTATTGTGGTAATTTAAAGGGTAACAGTGATGATACGCCATCAATTTGTCTGTCTATATTGATGAGTATGCTAAAGTCGCAATACTTTTACCCTATTTATGCTAGGTTATCCATTTCGTATCAACGCTTTATTTTTAGTCATTATATATCAGACCATGACATTTTAATTTAACAGTCGTGTACTTTTACCTCCCACAATTCCCGAGAAACTAATTGACATTTTTTTTAAAATATAATCAGATTAATGACCAACGTAACTACACTTTATTATGAATACGCGTGTCGGGTTACATGAACATAAAATAAAATAAAGATGTTTGTGCTATTTTATTCCTAATTCTTTTCAAACCCAATCGACCTGTACATCCATGTCACGTTTTAACCTTTTGTCAATAAATAAGATTTAACGTATTTGCATATTCAAAGTATAGAGCCCGTATTTCAGTGTTTTGTCATATTAGTTTTTCATTAATGGTTTGTATATAGGGAAAACAGTAATATTTATTTTGCCATATGTGACAATACTAACGTTTTCTAAAATTACCACTTTTTATAATAAAAACCTGGACAAAACAGTCATGTGTGTTACATTATTATTATGTTTAAAAGTTGAAACCAAATAACATCATAACAAACTTCCAACAGTTAGATATAGGAAGATGTGGTATGACTGCCAAAGAGACAACTATCAATCCAAGTAACAATATGTAAAGGTAAACCATTATATGTCAAGGTACGGCCTTCAATATCAAGCAGATGTATCTTCAATTTTGATATGGCGAAAAAACCTTCACAAATCTCAAATTTGAGGCTTTTTTCAATTTTAGATACTACAGTTTTTTCAATACCAAAATAAATAGATATCTGAAATGTGTAAATAAATAATTATAAAATAATCTTGTTTGAGTTTACAGAATAGAAACTTATATGGAAAACATAAAAGAATAGAGAACATTGAATCAAATTGAAGTGAACAGACTATAGAAGGTACTGATGAAGTATTAAAAACAAGAGAATAATGAACACAATGTTTGAATCAATAGAGATGGAAATTCCCATATTCCTTGATTCAAACCCTTTTTCCACTTGCAAAGTTGTATTTTTATATTTACACTATATATATGTAACCCCGTAGAATTAATCGACGGAACACATGTACCAGTGATCAAATTTTAAAATGTATTGAAATTAATGACAGAAGTCGGTTGATGAAATTTGTCAATACAGAGAACCTAAAATTACAAAAACATCCGAATGAAAACATGTAATCATTTTCTAACATGTAAAGGAACTGACAGAAGTCGGTCGAAGGAATTTATCAATAGTGGGAATGTGCTTGGTTCGGTCAGATTACCGACAGATACATTCATCAATAGTGGGAATGTGCTCGGTTAGGACAGGTCAAATTACCGACAAATACATTCATTACGTAACGTTAAAAGGGAAAACAACACATGATAAGTAAAAGTTTCCAGGCAGTACAACATTTTTGTTTTTGAATATGTTAAGCCTAAACCAAATTAAATTGGCTGTCATATATTTTGGAATAGTAAACCATTCGTAATGGAGAAATAATTAAATGAGTTAATGAGGCTTTTTCTTTCCCTTTCTAATCTTGTAAATTAGACTCAGTCTGACAGATTTAAGATATACCTGAGATTTTACAGATTTCTAATAACTTAAGACATTCAACCTTGGTGCAAAAATTATTTCAAATTTTATGCTTTAAAGTCTTGGAATCTAAGTTATAGTCGAAAATTTGTTGGTTGTTTAATTTTAAGGGTGAATGGGTATTTTAGGTATTTATAGTAAATAGAAATGGTAACGTATGTGGACTCCCTTATTAAGATTTTTAACAGATGTGCATTTACAATCAGTTGAAAAAAATAGCTAGATCGAAGAATAAGGTAGTACAGTCTGTATATTAAATAAAATAAGTTATGTTTCATAATTTTTCGAAGTAATTACAAGCCCATTACATTGACTGAAGTACAGTGGTACTGGCCTTAAAATACTGCTTTTCATTGAAACCTTTTGTTTAAAAAGTTCAATTTTGATATCTAATTAAATTAAAATGAAGGAATGTATCTCTAGTTCTATGAACAAGTTGACGCAATCTGATCTAATTCTATCGAAAAGCTGTTTAAAGTTTAAAAAGCATCAGTTTCAAATTAAATCTAAGTCAAACTATGTGAACTAATCAAAGAATATGGCATTAGTTAAAAGATAAAAAATAATCCAATCAATAATCTCAATTTGATTTCGTGTTCTGCATAATTATGTAATATTTGTTTGTTTAACAGGGAAATTACTGTTTTATTTCATTTTTGTCTGCAACTCGATGCACTAATCAAAATATTTACAATCATACCGAAAGTATGATAGAATTTACACACGATGCTTTTGAATATAAACATAATAAATCAATTTATTTACTGAAGTTTATTTACATTTGGTATTTAAATCTGTAAATGATTTAACATGTTATCAAATCTACAATTGTATTTTATGGAACGCCGTAGCTGCCTTATGTGTACTTGTTTTTAGATACGCTTATAAGCGTATCTAAAAACAAGTACACATAAGGCAGCTACGGCGTTCCATAGTATTTTAACACATTTAATACCGTTCGCTTTGCATATTTGTCAACAGAGAAGGTTCGCTTGGATTACTAGTTTAATTAATATGATAAAACGTCTGTTGCAATATATTATTGTGATTTCTTGGAAATTTCATGTGATTTAATGATCTGATAGTGTAAACTGTCTGTCAGGGGAGGAATTTACATTTGCTTATTTTTAACGAAAAGCGATGTAGGGAAACGTCAATGAAAAGATACAAGAAGGTCTACCAGCAAACAGTTGTGTCTACCATGTGCCTTCTTGCTCTGTTTACTGATAGGTACAGCATATGTCACAGAGCATAATGATTTGGTTTGAATTGTAAACATTCAAGTTTCACGAGTGAATTTGTGTTCAACAAAACGGATAAAAATTTGTATTTAACAATGTTCATAGTCAAATGCAATCATAATGTCAACATAGTTGAACATAATTTAAAATATCTAGATCAGATCAGTAAACACAAATACTAAACAAGATACTAATGTGATTTTAATATTTGTGGCCAAGTTAGATTTCTTTTGGTCCAAAAGGGGAATATTTTGTCAACGAACAAACGAATGGCGAGAGGCGAATACGACATTCGACGGACGATGACGGAAACCAAGTAATAAACCGTTGAGTGTTTTATAGTTTTAGAAGAAATCCTCTTTGCCACAAAGTCATCATTGACCTGCCGAATAACCAATAGAAATGAAACAATTAGGTTTATATTTTGCATTAAAGACCAATCGACGTTTTCGTTTCCCTTATTCGTCTCTCATTTCTTTCAATGTAATGCAAGAAATTGTATCTCGTCATGCAAAACCAAAACAAAAGAAAAAAACAACGAAACAAAAAACAAACCACATCCATAAAAGAATACGTATCCTCTTTGTTTTCTTTGTCGTTTGTATAGGTTATATCTGATCGCCTTCTTTGTACCATCGTGGCAACAAAAACCGATGTATGATCCAAATACTTAATTTGTTTTACTTTGTATTAACTTTGTAAGCTTGTAATTTGGCTTATTTCTAAAAGATATTCAGACAAATTAATTCAATTACACCGGAGTAGATCTTCATGTATGTTAACATAGAATACATAGTTCAAAAGCTCAATTTATATCTAACATTGAATTCCATTCCCTATCCTTAATGCACTTATCCATCATCGATTTGTATATAACCGTTAGTAACAAAGATAATTTGATCTCGAAATAAAACTTTCTTTTTCTTTTCTTTCGGAAGCAAAGTCAGAGCAGCCAAATACAAAAGCTTAGCGTTAGCGAAGTTCGACTTCAAACTATATCATCATTGGTATATGTGGTAAAATTGTGAATGATATTTATCGTAGTAATCATGTATTAATGATATAACGTTAACAAATTTACTGCACCACATGGTCATTTCGAAAATTGATGTCTCTTCAGTGATGCTGAAGTCAAATGGTTCGAACTCTACAAAAGGCGAGAATGATTTAAAAGGGACGAAAAGAAAGAAAAAAAAATACCCAATAATTATTGTTTTTATAAACATAACAAAAGTGCCTCTTTACTTTGAATTTTATGAGATAATCAGCATACTCTTTTAATATAATAAGTATTTCTAGACCTTAAACAATAAAAAATCAATTAATTTATTTAGAGAGTAAGAAGCAATTATTTCTATGAAATTTTATCATTTTATGAAAAAAAAAAACAATAAATTGAGAACGATCGACACGGTTTAATGTTATAATCAGTAGGAAACGTCCCTTAAGCTTGCTTTCAGTACGTATTCTTTTGATTTTTTCCCACATATTTAAGAGTGCTTATCCTGTGCCAATTTATTTTTATGTTTGTTAAATGCCTTTCAAAAGTCAATGGGTAAAGGTTGAATTGGGATTTAAATATGAATATACACAATAAATTCATATTCATATGCATGTACATTGTCTCAAATCGAAACTTCGTCAAGGAATGTCCTTATATATATTTTTGTATTCGAATAATGTGGTGCTGATGGCAGATATAGACATTCATACATTTTCATTGTATATGTTCGATTTAGGTATGTCAACATTCTTTTCTAATTTTTGATCGCAGATAAAAGCAAAAAGTAAAACTACAAAAATACTGAACTCCGCGGAAAATACAAAATAATGGCAAAATAAAAACCTCAAACACATCAAACGGATGGATAACAACTGTCACATTCCTAACGCGGTAAAGTCATTTTCGTATGTAGAAAATGGGGGATTAAACCTGGTTTTATAGCTAGCTTCACCTCTCACTTGTATAATAGTCGCATAAAATTCCATTGTATTTACAACGATAGATGTGTAAACAAACCAAACGGGAATAATAGGTATACATGTGTAAAATGGGGTACAGCATTCAACATTTTCGAGTCAAATATTCAAAGAAGTACCCAGCTTATTAACCTATCAGGATAACAATCGATTTGTAAGACTTTATTTATAGATGAAGAAAGATATATATGTGAGTTTATCCTAACAGCATTTTAACAATATAGAGATAATACGTTACATTCAAAAACTGTTCAGATTTTTCATTCCTCCCTTGACAAATTGTATATGTGATGTATTCAATAATATTGAAAACGCTTACATGTTTCATCTTCACATTTCTTTTTGTCGAAATTCAAGTGCTTATTGTTATACGTTCAATTTTCTACATTGGCTAGAGGTTTAGGGAGAGGGTTGAGATCTCATAAACATGTTTAACCCCGCCGCATTTTTGCGCCTGTCCCAAGTCAGGAGCCTCTGGCCTATGTTAGTCTAGTATTATTTAAGTTTTAGTTTCTCGTGTACAATTTGGAAATTAGTATGGCGTTCATTATCACTGAACTAGTATATATTTGTTTAGGGGCCAGCTGAAGGACGCCTCCGGGTGCGGGAATTTCTCGCTATATTGAAGACCTGTTGGTGACCTTCTGCTGGTTTTTTTATGGTCGGGTTGTTGTCTCTTTGACACATTCCCCATTTTCATTTTCAATTTAATTGTATTTTGTAGCATCACATGCTGACAGTTGTCTGGTTTCATGAAACATATTCTCCATACTGCAAGCATTAGCTTGAAAAATCGTAAATAGTTGACAAGAACAAAGAGAAGTAGGTTAACCAACTCTTCCAATCATATATCGATTGATAACCAATTTTCACTCGTTACGAAACCTTTTATTTCTAAATAACATCCAGAAAATTTGAAAATATATTTAATCAAGAACAATGGCTGCTAATTCCGGATTTCCTGTGCCTGAGATTGTGAAGATTGGTATTAAGAAGACGAAATAAAAATCGCAGAAAATGTGGTTACGTCGATTTTCTTGATTTTTATATTAAACAGTACAGTAAAGTTGGTTTTGAAAATGCGAATATTGATAAAGAGTGGTGAGAAAGAAAATTTGTTGTTAATTGAAAAACAAAAAAAAAGAACACAAGGCAAAGTTTTAGTCCGGCTTTATGTACCATGAGTTTAGTGCAATAATTTGTCTTTGTTTGCATTTCTGAGGTTTATTTGTAGCTTATTGTTGGTGATTGATGTGGTTTGTTGTACTTTGTAATATTTTGTCGATTCCTGGATAATGATTTTTTGATGGTTAATAGATTGTCTTAACCTTATTTGGCAACAAGCTTAAGTTTTGGGAAATTTTGTTTCCACATAGTTTATCCTTTGGCCTGCCAAATGTTTTCATTTGAGCGTTACTGGTTAGTTTTATCTAAATGAAAAGGCGTCTGGCATGAGAAAAATAATATACGCCTTGTCCCGTACCAAGTCAGGAAAATGGCCGTTGTGATATTATAGTTTGTTTATGTGTGTGTTACATTTTAATGTTGTGTGTATGTTGTTTCGTTGTTCTCCTCTTATATATGATCATATGCGTTTCCCTCAGTTTTAGTTTGTTACCCGGTTTTGTTCTTCTCACTCGAGTTATAAGTTTCGAACAGCGGTATACTACTTTTGGCTTTATTTGAACCTTAATTGAGTTTAAAACTACATATATTTAATCTATCTTTTTATTCAATTTGAACCGAGACAACAAAGAGATTGTCATAGTTTATGTAGTTAAAGTATCTATTCTATATTCTATTTTTTTAACACATATAAACGTTTTGATCCTTAAGATTTCCTGTATACAATTACTTAGTCGTCCGGGTAATAGACAAATGGTCCCTGTTTATAAAATAAGCCATATATCCAGGGATATGAAAAGGTCTGAAATGTATTTCACTGTATAAACTTGTATGTGATAGCCGTGTTGTAGTGGTTAGAAAAACAGTGTTAGAAAAATACATCTCTCAGCTCACTATTTTTATTTTTTTAAATTAGAGAAAGGATAATTTCTTATGAGATTTTGTTTTAAATCGGACAATCCCATCAATCCCGTTATCAAAGTAACATGCAAAAATGTTGTATTAACTTTAATCTAAATTATGTATAAATATCTCTTAACTTACACTGCATTTCTATTGTTTTTATTGACTATATGTAACTGTTATACCATGTACTGGTCAATGTTTCATTATGCATATTTGAATACAATTTTATCAGGAGAATAAAAGCACCTTGGACTACTAACACAGATGTTCCTGGTTTGATCCCCATTTCTTGATGAAAATTTCAACAATTAAATTGTCGGCTCTCCCTTGACACCATTTGCGAGTATGGTCTTGAAATACGATGATAGTTCATCGGAAGAGGGTGATGCATGTCAGCTGATCCGTTTTAAGAGAGAGCCATATCTCTTAAAAATTGGTACCGTTAATTTTATTATTTTTATTACACGTAAAAGACACTTATGCAGATTTCGGAAAAGGGCTAATCTCGCTACAAGGCAGCAATTGCACCAGCAAAGTGGAAAGGGAAACATAAGTTGCAATATCTTGTTTCCAAATCCACTATAAAATAAATATATTTAAAATAACCTTGTATTTACAATTAGTTTTAAATATGAGGCAGGAATTACCTGTGAATGGGGACGAAGTCTATGCATTTTTTTTTTAAAATCAACAATGTTAAAAGGAGAAACGGAAATACCGTAACGTTTCCCATTTTTTTTCTGTTGTTTGGGATTTTAGTTGTGACGTTATTTAAGTTATGATGTCATATTCAATGTAAACAAAGAAACGCTGTCATCAGGAAACTTTTTTTAATAACAAACAGTTTTTTAAAATGAATTAGTATTATTTCCGTTCTTAGACTGATAAATATACATTTTATTCAAAGTCTCATGTCAACAAGACCAGAAACGGAAGTTGATTTCTGCGCCGATCCGGAAATTCAAAAACCCGAGGAAAAAAAATTGAACGATTTTGAGTTCATTAGTACATTAAAAATTTCGTGAAATTTTCCCGATTTTTTTTTTTTTTTTTTTTTTTTTTTTTTTTTTATTGAATTTTCTTCTTTAATAGGGGACTTCGTCCCCATAAAATATACATGTATCCTTATGTTGTTAGGAGTATCTGACTCTATAATTGCATTCAACGTAGTACACAGCTTCGTTTGAATAGGTACTATTTCTGTACCAAATTTCTGTAGTACTGGAAATCTACTTTTAATATTGATATTTAAGTACTGCAGATTTTTTGTTGCACCTCTACATTTTCAGCATTTTTAAAGATTGTCTTTTTCAAATCTCATGCAGTGATGATGTTCAAACATGGAATAGTGTGATCACTGTTTGTATTATTTTTGTACCAATCAGGCACTAGAAAATAAAAGTACCCAAATGTTAAAATAATTCGAAAGTAACAAAATAGTACTAAATATTAAAAGTAAATTTCCAGTACTACAGATTTTAAGTACATAAATAGTACCTCTGCAAAAGTAGCTGTGAAGGTTGATAATAAGATTTACAAAAAAACATGTGTCCTCTAAAGGATGTTACTATTAATTTTGACTATAACTATCCCATTGACGTACATGTATGCCCTACGACATTTTGTGTCTTCAAATAGTTCAATAAAAAAAAATCATAACAGTTAATTGTACTTTAATTCAAACTGTAATAGTACTGCTGTTGTTATTAGATAAACAATTCCGAATCTGAAGCAAAACAGGAACAAATTTGAATATAGTTAAACAACAATACCTACCTACCTACTTGAATTGTTTAGATAAGATTTTATTTACATCATTTTTTTTAGAGATTTTGTTCACCTTCAAAACAATATGATTAATAAGGCAACATGTAAACCTGTGTAATAAGAAGTCCCATCCTGTCGGAATGTGAACGTAA